>NC_081274.1:935631-1170663 GCF_030490865.1 Poecile atricapillus | reverse complement strand
TTAACTCCCAGTAACAGCATCCACCAACACCAGTATCACCAGTAACAGCATCCACTGGTACCAGTATCCACCAGTACAGATATCACCAGCACCAGTAACTCCAGTAACAGCATCCACTGCACCAGTATCACCAGTATGGATATCACCAACACCCAGTATCCACCAGTAACCACATCCATCGGTACCAGTATAACCAGTATGGGTATCACCGCACCAGTATCACCAGTAACCACATCCATCAGCACCAGTATCACCAGTATGGATATCACCAGCACCAGTAACTCCCAGTAACAGCATCCACCAGCACCAGTATCACCAGTATGGATATCACCAGCACCAGTATCACCAGTATGGGCATCACCGGCACCAGTATCACCAGTAACAGCATCCACTGGGTCCCAGTAACTCCCAGTAACAGCATCCACCAGCACCAGTATCACCAGTAACCACATCCACTGGTACCAGTATCACCAGTAACCGCATCCACCAGCACCAGTAACTCCCAGTATGGATATCAGCACTCCAGTATCACCAGTAACAGCATCCACCCGCACCAGTAACTCCCAGTATGGATATCAGCACACCAGTATCACCAGTATGGATATCACACCAGTATCACCAGTATCCGCACCACCACAAACTGGGATCTCCCAGTTACCACATCCCGCAACACCAGTACACACCAGTATCCCCAGTAACGACCCCAGCACACACCAGTATACCCAGTAACAGCATCCCCCAGTCCCAGTATCCCCAGTAACGGCATCCCCCAGTCCCAGTGTTCCCAGTAACAGCATCCCCCACTCCCAGTATCCCCAGTAACGGCATCCTCTGCTCCCCAGTATCCCCCAGTAACGGCATCCTCTGCTCCCAGTATCCCCAGTAACGGCATCCCCCACTCCCAGTATCCCAGTAACGCATCCTCTGCTCCCAGTATCCCCAGTAACGGCATCCCCCACTCCCAGTATCCCCAGTAACGGCATCCCCCAGTCCCAGTATCCCCAGTAACAGCCTCCTCTGCTCCCAGTATCCCCAGTAACGGCATCCCCCACTCCCAGTATCCCAGGTAACAGCTTCCTCTGCTCCCAGTATCCCCAGGTAACAGCATCCTCTGCTCCCAGTATCCCCAGTAACGGCATCCTCTGCTCCCAGTATCCCCCAGTAACGGCATCCCCCAGTCCCAGTATCCCCAGTAACGGCATCCCCCTGTCCCAGTATCCCCAGTAACGGCATCCCCCTGTCCCAGTATCCCCAGTAACAGCACCAGCACACACCAGTATCACCAGTAACGGCATCCCCCAGTCCCAGTATCCCCAGTAACGGCATCCCCAGTCCCAGTATTCCAGTAACGGCATCCTCTGCTCCCAGTATCCCCAGTAACAGCCTCCCTCTGCTCCCAGTATCCCCAGTAACAGCATCCTCTGCTCCCAGTATCCCCAGTAACGGCATCCCCCACTCCCAGTATCCCCAGTAACAGCCTCCCTCTGCTCCAGTATCCCCAGTAACAGCCTCCCTCTGCTCCCAGTATCCCCAGGTAACAGCCTCCTCTGCTCCCAGTATCCCCAGTAACGGCATCCCCCAGTCCCAGTATCCCCAGTAACGCATCCTCTGCTCCCAGTATCCCCAGTAACAGCCTCCCTCTGCTCCCAGTATCCCCAGTAACAGCATCCTCTGCTCCCAGTATCCCCAGTAACGGCATCCCCCACTCCCAGTATCCCCAGTAACGGCATCCTCCACTCCCAGTATCCCCAGTAACAGCATCCCCCACTCCCAGTATCCCCAGTAACGGCATCCCCCACTCCAGTATCCCCAGTAACGGCATCCTCTGCTCCCAGTATCCCCAGTAACAACCCAGCACACACCAGTATCCCCAGTAACGGCATCCCCCGCTCCCAGTATCCCCAGTAACGACCCCAGCACACACCAGTATCCCCAGTAACGGCATCCCCCAGTCCCAGTATTCCCAGTAACGGCATCCTCTGCTCCCAGTAACCCCAGTAACGGCATCCTCCAGTCCCAGTATTCCCAGTAACGGCATCCCCCACTCCAGTATCCCCAGTAACGGCATCCCCCACTCCCAGTATCCCCAGTAACGGCATCCCCCACTCCCAGTATCCCCAGTAACGGCATCCTCTGCTCCCAGTATCCCCAGTACGAGCCACCCCCAGTCCCAGTATCCCCAGTATGAGCCACCCCCAGTCCCAGTATCACCAGTAACAGCCATCCCCGGTCCCAGTATCACCAGTAACAGCCTCCTCGGCCCCAGTTCCGACCTCCCCCGCTCCCAGTATCACCAGTAAAGCCACCCCCGGCCCCAGTATCCCCAGTCCGAGCCTCCTCCGCTCCCAGTATCCCCAGTAACAGCCTCCCCCGGCTCCAGTCCGAGCCTCCCCCGCTCCCAGTCCGCCCAGTCCGAGCCTCCCCAGTCCAGTATCCCCAGTAAAGCCACCCCCGGCCCCAGTCCCGGCCTCCTCCGCTCCCAGTATCCCCAGTAAAGCCACCCCGGCCCCAGTCCCCGGCCTCCCCCGCTCCCAGTATCACCAGTAAAGCCACCCCCGGCCTCAGTGCTGGTCCCAGTATCACCAGGTCGGAGCCTCCCCCGCTCCCAGTCTGCCCAGTCTGAGCCACCCCCGCTCCCCAGTCTGCCCAGTTCCGGCCTCCCCCGCTCCCAGTATCCCCAGTCCGAGCCTCCCCCGCTCCCAGTCTGCCCAGTCTGAGCCTCCCCCGCTCCCAGTCTGCCCAGTACCGGCCTCCCCCGGCGCCAGTGCCGCTCCAGTATCCCCAGTCCGAGCCTCCCCCGCTCCCAGTCCCGGCCTCCCCCGCTCCCAGTCTGCCCAGTCCCGGCCTCCCCCGCTCCCAGTCCGAGCCTCCCCCGCTCCCAGTATCACCAGTAAAGCCACCCCCGGCCCCAGCAGCGCTCCCAGTCTGCCCAGTCCCGGTCTCCTCCGCTCCCAGTATCACCAGTAAAGCCACCCCCGCTCCCAGTCCGAGCCTCCTCCGCTCCCAGTATCACCAGTAAAGCCACCCCCGGCCCCAGTCCGAGCCTCCCCCGCTCCCAGTCTGCCCAGTCCGAGCCTCCCCCGCTCCCAGTCCGAGCCACCCCCGCTCCCAGTATCCCCAGTCCGCTCCACCCCTGCTCCCAGTAAAGCCCCCCCCGCTCCCAGTTTGCCCAGTCCGCTCCACCCCCGCTCCCAGTATCCCAGTCCGCTCCACCCCCGCTCCCAGTCTGCCCAGTCCGAGCCTCCCCCGCTCCCAGTCTGCCCAGTCGAGCCTCCCCCGCTCCCAGTCCCGGCCTCCCCCGCTCCCAGTTTGCCCAGTCCGCGCCTCCCAGTCTGCCCAGCCCGCGCCTCCCCCGCTCCCAGTGCTCCCAGTGCTCCCAGTAAGGGCTCCCAGTGCTCCCAGTGCCCCCCCCGTACCTCGGAAGGGGACATAGGACATGGTGCCACCGGCGCGCGACACCCCCGGCGGGGGGAGGGGCGGGGGGAGGGGCGGGGGGGAGGGGCGAGGGGGGAGGGGGAGGTGGGGGAGGACCCGAGAATGGGGAGGGGGGGAGGGGGGGAGGGGCCGGGAGGGGGAGGGGGAGGAGCCGGAAATGGGGGGAGGGGCCGGGAGAGGGGGGAGGGGTTAAGGGTGGGGGAGGGGCCAGAGCGGGGAACCGGAAGCGGAGCGGGGGGAGGGGGAGGGGGAGGGGAGGGGGGGACCCGGGGATGGGGGGGAGGGGCGAGGGGGGAGGGGCGGGGCCAGAGAGGGGGGGAGGGGCGAGGGGAGGGGGGGAGGGGCCTCGGGGGAAGAGGAGGGGCCAGAGGGGGAGGGGCCAAGGGGGGGAGGGGCGAGCCCAGGGAGCCCCCGGATTGGGGGGGGGGGAGGGGAGGGAAAGGGGGGGAGGGGGGGGGAGGAGGGAGGGGGGGGAGGGGAAAGGGGGGGGTGGGGAACTCCCCCTCCCCCCCCTCCTCACCCCCGGCCGCTTCCGGCGGCGGCGGTGGACGTCACGGGGCGGGGGCGGGGCCCCGCGGGTCACGTGGGGCGGCGGCGGCGCGAGCGCAGCGCGGGAGCGGTGAGGGGGGGGGAGGGGCGGGGAGGGGGGAGGGGCCGGGGGGGGAATTTGGGGAGGGGGCGAGGGGGGGAGAGATCGGGGGAGGGGTTTGGGGTGAATTTGGGGTGAATTTGGGGGAGGGGGCGAATTCCGGGAGAGTTTTGGGGAGAATTTGGGGAGGGGGCGCGTTCCAGGGGGGGTTTGGGGGTGAATTGGGGGTGAATTTGGGGAGGGGGAGAGATTTGGGGAGGGGTTTGGGGGTGATTTTGGGGAGGGGGCGAATTCCCGGAGAGTTTTGGGGTGAATTTGGGGAGGGGGCGCATTCTTGGGGGGAATTTGGGGTGAATTTGGGGAGGGGGGAGATTTGGGGAGGGGTTTGGGGGTGAATTTGGGGAGGGGGCGAGTTTGGGGGATTTGGGGAGGGGTTTGGGGTGAATTTGGGGAGGGGGGAGAGATTTGGGGTGAATTTGGGGAGGGGGCGCGTTTCTTGGGGGGATTTTGGGGGTTTTGGGGTGAATTTGGGGAGGGGGGAGAGATTTTGGGGGGTGTTGGGGTGAATTTGGGGAGGGGGCAACTTCCAGAGGGGTTTTGGGGCGAATTTGGGTGAATTTGGGTCAGGTTTTGAGTCTGGGGGGATTTTGGGGTGAATTTGGGGAGGGGGCGCGTTCCGGGAGGGGTTTGGGGGTGAATTTGGGGAGGGGGCGAGGGGGGCAGAGATTTTGGGGAGGATTTTGGGGGTTTTGGGGAGGGGGAGAGATTTGGGGCTGAATTGGGGAGGGGGCGCGTTCTTGGGGGGATTTTGTGGGGGATTTTGGGTGAATTTGGGGAGGGGGCGAGGGGAGGAGAGATTTGGGGAGGGTTTGGGGTGAATTTGGGGAGGGGGGAGAGATTTTGGGGGGTTTTGGGATGAATTTGGGGAGGGGGCGAGTCTGGGGGGATTTGGGGAGGGGTTTGGGGTTGAATTTGGGGAGGGGGGAGGGATTGGGGGTGAATTTGGGGAGGGGGCGCGTTCTGGGAGAGTTTTGGGGTGAATTTGGGGAGCGGGGAGAGATTTTGGGGGGGATTTTGGGGGGTTTTGGGGAGGGGGGAGAGATTTGGGGAGGGGTTTGGGGTGAATTTGGGAGGGGCAGAGATTTGGGGAGATTTGGGGTAAATTTGGGGTGAATTTGGGGAGGGGGGAGAGATTTGGGGGTGTAATTTGGGGAGAATTTGGGGAGGGGAGAGATTTTGGAGGTTTTGGGGTGAATTTGGGGAGGGGTCGCGTTCTTGGGGGGATTTGGGGTAAATTTGGGGTGAATTTGGGGAGGGGAGAGATTTTGGGGGGTTTGGGGTGAATTGGGGTCAGGTTTTGGGCTGGGGGCGATTTTGGGGTGAATTTGGGGGGTTTGGGGATGGATTTGGGGGATTTGGGTGAATTTGGGGTCAGGTTTTGGGGGCTGGGGATGATTTTGGGGTGAATTTGGGGGGTTTTGGGGTTAATTTGGGTTTGGGGCAATTTTGGGGTCAGGTTTTGGACTGGGCTGCAATTTTGGGGTGAATTTGGGGGGTTTGGGGATGAATTTGGGGGTTTGGGGTCAGGTTTTGGGGCTGGGGTGTGATTCTGGGGTGAATTTGGGGGTTTTGGGGTCAGTTTTGGGGGTTTTGGGGTCAGGTTTTGGGGCTGGGGGCGATTTTGGGGTGAATTTGGGGATTTTGGGATGAATTTGGGGATTTAGGATCAGATTTTTGGGGCTGGGGCGATTTTGGGGTGAATTTGGGGGGGTTTTGGGATGAATTTGGGGGTTTGGGGTCAGGTTTTGGGGCTGGGGGTGATTTTGGGGTGAATTTGGGGGGTTTCGGGGTCAGTTTGGGGGGTTTTTTTGGGGTGAATTTGGGTTTTCTTGGGGGTTTTGGGGTTTTTTTGGGATTTTTTGGTTTTTTTTGGGGTGAATTTGGGGTTTTTTGGGGTGAATTTGGGGTTTTTTTGGGGTGAATTTGGGGGTTTTTTTTGGGGTGAATTTGGGGGTTTTTTGGGGGGTTTTTTTTGGGGTGAATTTGGGGTTTTTTGGGGTGAATTTGGGTTTTTTGGGGGTGATTTTGGGGGTTTTTTGGTGTGAATTTGGGGTTTTTTTTTGGTGAATTTGGGGTTTTCTTGGGGTTTTTGGGGGTAAATTTGGGGTTTTTTTGGGTGAATTTGGGGTTTTTTGGGTGAATTTGGGGTTTTTTTGAGGGTGAATTTGGGGTTTTTTGGGGTGAATTTGGGGTTTTTTGGGTGAATTTGGGGGTTTTTGGGGTGAATTTGGGTTTTTGTGGGTTGAATTTGGGGGGGGTTTTTTTTGGGGTGAATTTGGGGGTTTTTGGGGTTTTTTTGGGTGAATTTGGGGTTTTTTGGGTGAATTTGGGTTTTTTTGGGGTGAATTTGGGGGTTTTTGGGGGTGAATTTGGGGTTTTTTGGGTGTTTTTGGGGTGAATTTGGGGTTTTTTGGGGTGAATTTGGGGTTTTTGGGGTGAATTTGGGGTTTTTTGGAGTGAATTTGGGTTTTTGGGGGTGAATTTGGGATTTTTTTGGGGTGAATTTGGGGTTTTTTGGGGTGAATTTGGGTTGAATTTGGGTTTTTTTTTGGGTGAATTTGGGGTTTTTTGGGGTGAATTTGGGATTTTTTTGGTAGTGAATTTGGGATTTTTTTGGGGTGAATTTGGTTTTTTTGGGGTGAATTTGGGGTGAATTTGGGGTTTTTGGGGGTTTTTGGGGTGAATTTGGGGTTTTTTGGGGTGAATTTGGGTTTTTTTGGGGTGAATTTGGGGTTTTTTTGGGGTTTTTTGGGTTTTTTTGGGGTGAATTTGGGGTTTTTGGGGTTTTTTGGGTTTTTTTGGGTGAATTTGGGGTTTTTGGGGGTCTCAGCCTCTCCCCTCCCCCCCCAGGAGGAGCCGGCGGCCGATGAGAGCGGCCTGGGCTGTGAGTGAGGGGATATCGCGATATTGGAGGGGATATCGCGACATGGGGAGGGGATATCGCGACATGGGGAGGGGATATCGCGATATGGGGAGGGGATATCATGACATGGGGAGGGGATATCGCGACATGGGGAGGGGATATCGTGACATGGGGAGGGGATATCGCGATATGGGGAGGGGATATCGTGACATGGGGAGGGGATATTGCGACATGGGGAGGGGATATCGCGACGGGGGGGGTATCGCGATATGGGGAGGGGATATCGCGACATGGGGAGGGGATATGGCGATATTGGGAGGGGATATCGTGACATGGGAAGGGGATATCGCGACATGGGGGGGATATCGCGACATGAGGAGGGGGTATCGCGATATGGGGAGGGGATATCGCGACATGGGGAGGGGATATCGCGATATCGGGGAGGGGATATCGCGATATCGGGGGGGTATCGCGATATGGGATGGGGATATCGTGACATGGGGGGGATATCGCGATATCGGGATATCGCGATATGGGGAGGGGATATCGCGACATGGGAAGGGGATATCGCGACATGGGGAGGGGATATCGCGATATCAGGGGTTATCGCAATATCGGGGGTGATATCGTGACATGGGGGGGATATCGCGACATGGGGAGGGGATATCGCGATATCGGGGGGTTATTGCAATATCGGGGGTGATATCGTGACATGGGGGGGATATCCCGACGTGGGGAGGGGATATCGTGACATGGGGGGGTATCGCGATATGGGGAGGGGATATCGCGATATCAGGGGATATCGCGACACAGGGAGGGGATATCGCGATATCAGGGGGGGATATCGTGACATGGGGAGGGGATATCGTGACATGGCTATCGCGATAGGACGGGTATCGCGACAGAGCTATCGTGACAGGGCTATTGTGACAGGGCTATCGTGACAGGGCTATCGTGACAGAGCTGTCATGACAGAGCTATCGTGACAGAGCTGTCGTGACAGAGCTATCGTGACAGAGATATCGCAATGCGCCGGGGCTGTCGCAATGGGAGGGTCCCGACGCGGGGCTGTCGCCACGCGAATATCGCGACGCTCTGATCGATATCACGATGTGCCCGTCGATATCGTGACACACTGATCGATATCGCGACACACTGATCGATATCGTGACACTGTGATCAATATTGTGACACATGGATCGATATTGCGACACACTGGTCGATATCGTGACACGTGGATCGATGTCACAACGTTCCTGCGGCTATCACGACACACCGGTCGATGATATCGTGACACGCTGATCGATATCACGACTCACTGATCACTATCGTGACACTCTGATCAATATCGTGGCACACTGATCGATATCGTGACATGCCCACAGCTATCGCGACACGCTGATCAATATCGCGACATTCCGGTCCCTATCGCAAGGTCCTGGCTGATATCGTGACACACCGATTGATATCGCGACGTTCCGGTCGCTATCGCAACACGCGGATCAATATCGCGACGCATTGGTCGATATCGCGACACGCCCGCACCTATCGCGACACGCCAGCTGCTATCGCGACACACTGATCGATATCGCGACGTTGTGGTCGATATCACGACACACTGATTGATATCACGCCGTTCCGGTTGCTATCGCGACACGCCGGTCAATATCGTGAGGTTCCACTCGATATCGCGAGGTTCCGGTCGATATCGCGACGTTGCGGTCGCTATTACAATGTTGTGCTTGATGTCGTGACACGCTGATTGATATCGCGACACGCCCCCAGCTATCGTGATGTTCTGGTCGGTATCGTGACACGCTGATCAATATCGTGACACTGATCAATATCGTGACACTGATCGATAACGTGACACACTGATCAATATCGTGACAGTGATCAATATCACGACACACTGATCAATATCGTGACATGCCTACAGCTATTGCGACATTCCGGTCTCTATCGTGATATTCTGGTCTCTATCGCGATATTCCGGTATCTATCGTGATATTCCGGTCTCTATCGCGATATTCCGGGTATTCCCGTCTCTATCGCGATATTCCGCTCTCTATCGTGATATTCCCGTCTCTATCGCGATATTCCCGTCTCTATCGCGATATTCCCGTCTCTATCATGATATTCCCGCCTCTATCGTGATATTCCCATCTCTATCGTGATATTCCGGTCTCTGTCATGACGTTCAGGATATTCCCATCTCTATCGCAATATTCCGGATATTCCAGTCTCTATCGCGGTATTCTGGTCTCTATCGCGATATTCCCGTCTCTATCGTGATATTCTGGATATTCTGGTCTCTATCGTGATATTCCGGTCTTTATCATGCTATTCCGATCTCTATTGCGATATTCCCGTCTCTATTGCGATATTCCGGTCTCTATCGCGATATTCGTGTCTCTATTGCGATATTCCGGATATTCTGGTCTCTATTGTGATATTCTGGTCTCTATCGCGATATTCTGGTCTCCATCGCGATATTCCTGTCTCTATCGTGATATTCCCGTCTCTATCGTGATATTCCGGATATTCCGGTCTCTATCGCGATATTCCGGTCTCTATCACGATATTCCGGATATTCTGGTCTCTATCGCGATATTCCCATCTCTATTGCGATATTCCGGATATTCCCGTCTCTATCGTGATATTCTGGTCTCTATCGCGATATGCTGGTCTCTATCGTGATGTTCCGGTCTCTGTCGCGATATTCTGGATATTCCCGTCTCTATCGCGATATTCCCATCTCTATGGCGACGTTCCGGTTGTTTCCGCAGGCGCTGTCGCTGCTGCTGCTGCCGGGGCTGGGCCGGCGAGCGCTGCCGCACATGGCCACCGGCACACCGGGGACACCACCGGGGACACCCCTGGGGACATCGGGGACATCGGGGACAGCCCTGGGGACACCGGGGACACCCCTGGGGACATCGGGGACACCCCTGGGGACACCGGGGACAGCCCTGGGGACATCGGGGGACGCCTGCGGCACCACCGGGAACAGCACCGGGGGTGACAGCAGAGGAGGTGACACCAGAGGAGGTGACAGCAGAGGAGGTGACAGCAGAGGAGGTGACAGCGATGGTGGCACCGGTGGTGGCACCGGGGGTGACACCGGCTACGAGCCCGGCAGCGTCTCGGCCGCCTTCGTCACCTGCCCCAACCTCAGCGTGGCCACCGAGCTGGCCAGGTGACACCGGGGAGGGGACAATGGGGACACTGGGGTGACACCGGGGAGGGGACACTGGGGGGACAATGGGGTGACACCGGGGAGGGGACACTGAGGGGACAATGGGGACACAGGGGGGACACCGGGGAGGGGACAATGGGGACACCTGGGGGGTGACACCGGGGAGGGGACACTGGGGACACCTGGGGGGTGACACCGGGGAGGGGACACTGGGGACACCTGGGGGGGGACACCGGGGAGGGGACACTGGGGGGACAATGGGGACACTGGGGACACCTGGGGGGTGACACCGGGGAGGGGACAATGGGGGGACACTGGGGGGTGACACCGGGGAGGGGACAATGGGGGGACAATGGGGTGACACCGGGGAGGGGACACTGGGGACACCTGGGGGGTGACACCGGGGAGGGGACACTGAGGGGACAATGGGGACACGGAGGGGACATGGGGGTGGCACTGGGGGAACAATGGGGACACGGGGGGGACACCGGGGCTGGCACTGGGGGGAACAATGGGGGGACACTGGGGGGACACACGGGTGTCACCAGGGGCAGGGAGAGGTGACATTGTCCTCAGGGGTGCCTCTGTCCCCAAGGGTGGCTCTGTCCCCAGGGGCCAGGGGAGGTGACACCGTCCCGCTGTCCCCAAGGGTGGCTCTGTCCTCAGGGGTGGCTCTGTCCCCAGGGGTGACACCGTCCCATTGTCCCCAGGGGTGGCTCTGTCCCCAGGGGTGACACCGTCCCATTGTCCCCAGGGGTGGCTCTGTCCCCAGAGGTGACACCGTCCCGCTGTCCCCAGGGGGTGGCAGGGGTTGGTGGCACCGGGAGGTGACATTTGGCACGGGGGGGGGGGGGGGGGCTGGTGGGGGTGATGGGGACCGGTGGCGCTGTCATTGTCCCCAACCCTGTCCCTGTCCCTTTGTCCTGTCTCTGTGCCCTCCCTGTCCCTCTGTCCCCTCCTGTCCCCTCCTGTCCCCTCCCTGTCCCTGTCCCTGTAGCCAGTGGCTCACAGGGGGGTGACACGAGCTGTCCCCTTTGTGTCCCCTCCCTGTCCCCCCTCCCGTGTCACCTCTGTCCCCTCCCTGTCCCCCCCTCCCGTGTCACCTCTGTCCCCTCCCTGTCCCCCCTCCCGTGTCACCTCTGTCCCCTCCCTGTCACCCCTCGGTGTCCCCTCAATATCCCAATGTCCCCCCAATGTCCCCAATGTCCCCTCAGTGTCCCCTCTGTCCCCTCAGTGTCCCCAGTGTCCCCTCAGTGTCCCCTCAATGTCTCCAATCCCCCCAATGTCCCCAATGATGTCCCCAATGTCCGTGAGTGTCCCCAAACCCCCCAATGTCCCCGATGTCCCCTGAGTGTCCCCTCTGTCCCCAATGATGTCTCCTCTGTCCCCAATGTCCCCAGTAATGTCCCCAGTAATGTCCCCAATGTCCCTGAGTATCCCCAAACCGTCCTCTGTCCCCAATGATGTCCCCTCTGTCCCCTCTGTCCCTGATGTTCCCAGTGTCCCCAATGTCCCCAATGTCCCCTGTGTGTCCCCAATGTCCCCTGAGTGTCCCCTCAGTGTCCCCAATGTCCCCTCAGTGTCCCCTCTGTCCCCAGGGCTCTGGTGCTGCAGGGTTTGGCCGCCTGCGTGAACATCGTGCCCGGGGTCACCTCAGTGTGAGTGGGGACATCGGGGACATCGGGGACATTGGGGACATCGGGGACATTGGGGACATCGGGGACATTGGGGACATCGGGGACACTGAGGGGACATTGGGGACACTGAGGGGACATTGGGGACATCGGGGACACTGAGGGGACACTGAGGGGACATTGGGGTGACACTGGGGTGACACTGGGGTGACACTGAGGTGACACTGGGGTGACACTGAGGTGACACTGGGGTGACACTGGGGTGACACTGAGGTGACACTGGGGTGACATTGGGGACACTGGGGTGACACTGGGGTGACACTGGGGTGACACTGAGGTGACACTGGGGTGACACTGGGGTGACACTGAGGTGACACTGGGGTGACATTGGGGTGACACTGGGGTGACACTGAAGTGACATTGAGGTGACACTGAGGTGACACTGGGGTGACACTGAGGTGACACTGAGGTGACACTGGGGTGACACTGAGGTGACACTGGGGTGACACTGAGGTGACACTGAGGTGACACTGGGGTGACACTGAGGTGACACTGAGGTGACACTGGGGTGACACTGAGGTGACACTGGGGTGACACTGGGGTGACACTGGGGTGACATTGGGGTGACATTGGGGTGACATTGGGGTGACACTGGGGTGACACTGAGGTGACACTGGGGTGACACTGAGGGGACACTGAGGTGACACTGGGGTGACACTGAGGTGACACTGGGGTGGCACTGAGGTGACACTGAGGGGACACTGAGGTGACATTGGGGTGACACTGGGGTGACACTGAGGTGACACTGGGGTGACACTGAGGTGACACTGGGGTGACATTGAGGTGACACTGAGGTGACATTGGGGTGACACTGAGGTGACATTGGGGTGACATTGGGGTGACATTGGTGACACTGGGGTGACACTGGGGTGACACTGAGGTGACACTGAGGTGACACTGGGGTGACACTGGGGTGACACTGGGGTGACACTGAGGTGACACTGGGGTGACACTGGGGTGACACTGGGGTGACACTGAGGTGACATTGGGGTGACACTGGGGTGACACTGAGGTGACATTGGGGTGACATTGGGGACATTGAGGTGACACTGGGGTGACACTGAGGTGACACTGGGGTGACACTGAGGTGACACTGGGGTGACACTGGGGTGACACTGGGGTGACACTGAGGTGACACTGGGGTGACACTGGGGTGACACTGGGGTGACACTGAGGTGACACTGGGGTGACACTGGGGTGACATTGAGGTGACACTGGGGTGACACTGGGGTGACACTGAGGTGACACTGAGGTGACACTGGGGTGACATTGGGGTGACACTGGGGTGACATTGGGGACACTGGGGTGACACTGAGGTGACACTGGGGTGACACTGAGGTGACACTGAGGTGACACTGGGGTGACACTGGGGTGACACTGGGGTGACACTGGGGTGACACTGAGGTGACACTGAGGTGACACTGAGGTGACACTGGGGACACTGAGGTGACACTGGGGTGACACTGAGGTGACACTGGGGTGACACTGAGGTGACACTGAGGTGACACTGAGGTGACACTGGGGTGACACTGAGGTGACACTGAGGTGACACTGGGGTGACACTGGGGTGACACTGGGGTGACACTGAGGTGACACTGGGGGGACACTGAGGTGACACTGAGGTGACACTGAGGTGACACTGAGGTGACACTGGGGTGACACTGAGGTGACACTGGGGTGACACTGGGGTGACACTGGGGTGACATTGGGGTGACATTGGGGTGACATTGGGGTGACACTGGGGTGACACTGAGGTGACACTGAGGTGACACTGAGGTGACACTGGGGTGACACTGGGGTGACACTGGGGTGACACTGAGGTGACACTGAGGTGACACTGGGGTGACACTGAGGTGACACTGAGGTGACACTGAGGTGACACTGGGGTGACACTGAGGTGACACTGGGGTGACACTGAGGGGACACTGAGGTGACACTGGGGTGACACTGGGGTGGCACTGAGGTGACACTGAGGGGACACTGAGGTGACATTGGGGTGACACTGGGGTGACACTGAGGTGACACTGGGGTGACATTGAGGTGACACTGAGGTGACATTGGGGTGACACTGAGGTGACATTGGGGTGACATTGGGGTGACATTGGTGACACTGGGGTGACACTGAGGTGACACTGGGGTGACACTGAGGTGACACTGGGGTGACACTGAGGTGACACTGGGGTGACACTGGGGTGACACTGGGGTGACACTGGGGTGACACTGAGGTGACACTGGGGTGACACTGGGGTGACACTGAGGTGACATTGGGGTGACATTGGGGACATTGAGGTGACACTGGGGTGACATTGAGGTGACACTGGGGTGACACTGAGGTGACACTGGGGTGACACTGGGGTGACACTGGGGTGACACTGAGGTGACATTGGGGTGACACTGAGGTGACACTGGGGTGACACTGGGGTGACACTGGGGTGACACTGAGGTGACACTGGGGTGACACTGGGGTGACACTGGGGTGACACTGAGGTGACACTGGGGTGACACTGGGGTGACATTGAGGTGACACTGGGGTGACACTGGGGTGACACTGAGGTGACACTGAGGTGACACTGGGGTGACATTGGGGTGACACTGGGGTGACATTGGGGACACTGGGGTGACACTGAGGTGACACTGAGGTGACACTGGGGACACTGAGGTGACACTGGGGTGACACTGGGGTGACACTGAGGTGACACTGGGGTGACATTGGGGTGACACTGAGGTGACACTGAGGTGACATTGGGGTGACACTGAGGTGACACTGAGGTGACACTGGGGTGACACTGGGGTGACATTGGGGACACTGGGGTGACACTGAGGTGACACTGGGGTGACACTGAGGTGACACTGAGGGGACACTGGGGTGACATTGGGGTGACACTGAGGTGACACTGAGGTGACACTGGGGTGACACTGGGGTGACACTGAGGTGACACTGGGGTGACACTGAGGTGACACTGGGGTGACACTGAGGTGACACTGGGTGACACTGGGGTGACACTGGGGTGACACTGGGGTGACATTGGGGTGACACTGAGGTGACACTGAGGTGACACTGGGGTGACATTGGGGTGACACTGAGGTGACACTGAGGTGACACTGAGGTGACACTGAGGTGACACTGGGGTGACACTGGGGTGACACTGAGGTGACACTGAGGTGACATTGGGGTGACACTGGGGTGACACTGAGGTGACACTGAGGTGACACTGGGGTGACACTGAGGTGACACTGGGGTGACACTGGGGTGACATTGGGGTGACATTGGGGTGACACTGGGGTGACACTGGGGTGACACTGAGGTGACACTGAGGTGACATTGGGGTGACACTGAGGTGACACTGAGGTGACATTGGGGTGACACTGAGGTGACACTGAGGTGACACTGGGGTGACACTGGGGTGACACTGGGGACACTGAGGTGACACTGGGGACACTGGGGTGACACTGGGGTGACACTGGGGTGACACTGAGGTGACACTGAGGTGACATTGGGGACACTGAGGTGACACTGAGGTGACACTGGGGTGACACTGAGGTGACACTGAGGTGACACTGAGGTGACACTGGGGTGACACTGGGGTGACACTGAGGTGACACTGGGGTGACACTGAGGTGACACTGAGGTGACACTGGGGTGACACTGAGGTGACACTGAGGTGACACTGGGGTGACACTGAGGTGACATTGGGGTGACACTGGGGTGACACTGAGGTGACACTGAGGTGACACTGAGGTGACACTGAGGTGACACTGGGGTGACACTGAGGTGACACTGGGGTGACACTGAGGTGACACTGGGGTGACACTGGGGTGACACTGAGGTGACATTGGGGTGACACTGAGGTGACACTGAGGTGACACTGGGGTGACACTGAGGTGACACTGAGGTGACACTGAGGTGACATTGGGGTGACACTGGGGTGACACTGGGGTGACACTGGGGTGACATTGGGGTGACACTGAGGTGACACTGAGGTGACACTGGAGTGACACTGGGGTGACACTGGGGTGACACTGGAGTGACACTGAGGTGACACTGGGGTGACACTGGGGTGACACTGGGGTGACATTGAGGTGACATTGGGGACACTGAGGTGACATTGGGGTGACACTGAGGTGACACTGAGGTGACACTGAGGTGACATTGGGGTGACACTGGGGTGACACTGGGGTGACACTGAGGTGACACTGGGGTGACACTGAGGTGACACTGGGGACACTGAGGTGACACTGGGGTGACATTGGGGTGACACTGAGGTGACACTGAGGTGACACTGGGGTGACACTGGGGTGACACTGGGGTGACACTGGGGTGACATTGAGGTGACACTGGGGTGACACTGAGGTGACACTGGGGTGACATTGAGGTGACACTGGGGTGACCTTGGGGACACTGGGGTGACACTGAGGTGACACTGGGGTGACACTGGGGTGACATTGGGGACACTGAGGTGACACTGGGGTGACACTGAGGTGACACTGGGGTGACACTGGGGTGACACTGGGGTGACACTGGGGTGACACTGAGGTGACACTGGGGTGACACTGGGGTGACATTGGGGTGACACTGGGGTGACATTGAGGTGACACTGGGGTGACACTGGGGTGACACTGGGGTGACATTGGGGTGACACTGGGGTGACACTGGGGTGACACTGAGGTGACACTGAGGTGACACTGGGGTGACACTGGGGTGACACTGAGGTGACACTGGGGTGACACTGAGGTGACACTGGGGTGACACTGGGGTGACATTGGGGACACTGGGGTGACACTGGGGTGACACTGGGGTGACACTGGGGTGACACTGGGGTGACACTGAGGTGACACTGGGGTGACACTGGGGTGACACTGGGGTGACACTGGGGTGACATTGGGGACACTGGGGTGACACTGGGGTGACACTGGGGTGACACTGGGGTGACACTGGGGTGACACTGAGGTGACATTGGGGTGACACTGAGGTGACACTGGGGTGACACTGGGGTGACATTGGGGTGACACTGAGGTGACACTGGGGTGACACTGAGGTGACACTGAGGTGACACTGGGGTGACACTGGGGTGACACTGAGGTGACATTGAGGTGACATTGAGGTGACACTGGGGTGACACTGAGGTGACACTGGGGTGACACTGAGGTGACACTGGGGTGACATTGGGGACACTGGGGTGACACTGGGGTGACACTGAGGTGACACTGGGGACACTGGGGTGACACTGAGGTGACACTGGGGTGACACTGAGGTGACACTGGGGACACTGGGGTGACACTGGGGTGACATTGGGGACACTGGGGTGACACTGGGGTGACACTGGGGTGACACTGGGGACACTGAGGTGACACTGGGGTGACACTGAGGTGACACTGAGGTGACATTGGGGACACTGGGGTGACACTGGGGTGACATTGGGGACACTGGGGTGACACTGGGGTGACACTGGGGTGACACTGAGGTGACACTGAGGTGACATTGAGGTGACATTGGGGTGACACTGAGGTGACACTGGGGTGACACTGGGGTGACACTGGGGTGACACTGAGGTGACACTGAGGTGACACTGGGGTGACACTGGGGTGACACTGGGGTGACACTGAGGTGACATTGGGGTGACACTGAGGTGACACTGGGGTGACACTGAGGTGACACTGGGGTGACACTGGGGTGACACTGAGGTGACACTGAGGTGACACTGAGGTGACACTGAGGTGACACTGGGGTGACACTGGGGTGACACTGGGGTGACATTGGGGACACTGGGGTGACACTGAGGTGACACTGGGGTGACACTGGGGTGACACTGAGGTGACACTGGGGTGACACTGGGGTGACACTGGGGTGACACTGAGGTGACACTGAGGTGACACTGGGGTGACACTGGGGTGACACTGAGGTGACACTGAGGTGACACTGAGGTGACACTGAGGTGACACTGGGGTGACATTGGGGTGACACTGAGGTGACACTGAGGTGACACTGAGGTGACACTGGGTGACATTGAGGTGACACTGGGGTGACACTGAGGTGACACTGGGGTGACACTGGGGTGACACTGAGGGGACACTGAGGTGACACTGGGGTGACACTGGGGTGACACTGAGGTGACACTGGGGTGACACTGGGGTGACACTGAGGTGACACTGGGGTGACACTGGGGTGACACTGAGGTGACACTGGGGTGACATTGAGGTGACACTGGGGTGACACTGAGGTGACACTGAGGTGACACTGAGGTGACACTGAGGTGACATTGGGGTGACACTGAGGTGACACTGAGGTGACACTGAGGTGACACTGGGGTGACACTGAGGTGACACTGGGGTGACATTGAGGTGACACTGGGGTGACACTGAGGTGACACTGAGGTGACATTGAGGTGACACTGGGGTGACACTGAGGTGACATTGGGGTGACACTGGGGTGACACTGAGGTGACACTGAGGTGACACTGGGGTGACACTGGGGACACTGAGGTGACACTGAGGTGACACTGGGGTGACACTGAGGTGACACTGAGGGGACACTGGGGTGACATTGGGGACACTGAGGTGACACTGAGGTGACACTGGTGACATTGAGGTGACATTGAGGTGACATTGGTGACACCGGGGTGACACCGGGAGGGTGTCAGGGCCTGGGGACAGGGGAGGTGCCACCCGCGGTGTCCCCAAATGTCCCCAGGTACAGCTGGCAGGGGAAGCTGGAGGAGGACAGCGAGGTCCTGCTGGTGAGACACCCTGTCCCCAATGTCCCCAATGTCCCCAAATGTCCCCTGAGTGTCCCCTGAGTGTCCCCAATGTCCCCAATGTCCCCAAATGTCCCCTGAGTGTCCCCAATGTCCCTAATGTCCCCAATGTCCCCCCCAATGTCCCCAATGTCCCCTGAGATGTCCCCCAGATATCCCCAGGTGTCCCCAGATGTCCCCCCCAGATGTCCCCCAATGTCCCCAATGTCCCCCAGATGTCCCCAATGTCCCCAGATGTCCCCCCAGGTGTCCCCAGGTGTGTTCCCCCAATGTCCCCAATGTCCCCTCAGATGTCCCCAGATGTCCCCAATGTCCCCCCTGATGTCCCCAGATGTCCCCCCAGGTGTCCCCAGGTGTGTCCCCAGATGTCCCCAATGTCCCCAGTGTCCCCCCCAATGTCCCCAATGTCCCCCCGGTGTCCCCACAGATGATCAAGACCCGCAGCTCTCGGGTGCCGGCGCTGACAGAATTCGTCCGGTGGGGCTGGGGGGGATTTGGGGGGTCCTGGGGGGGTTTTGGGGGGTCCTGGGGGGGATTTGGGGGGTCCTGGGGAGGTTTGGGGGGTCCTGAGGGGATTTGGGGGGTCCTGGGGGGGATTTGGGGGGGTCCTGAGGGGATTTGGGGGGTCCTGGGGGGAATTTGGGGGGGTCCTGAGGGGATTTGGGGGGTCCTGGGGGGAATTTGGGGGGTCCTGGGGGGGATTTGGGGGGTCCTGGGGAGGTTTGGGGGGTCCTGGGGAGGATTTTGAGGGGTCCTGGGGAGGTCTGGGGGGTCCTGGGGGGGATTTTGGGGTCCTGGGGAGGTTTGGGGGGACCTGGGGGGGATTTTGGGGGGTCCCAAAGGGATTTTGGGGGTCTTGGGGTGTTTTTGGGGGGACCTGGGGGGGATTTTGGGGGGTCCTGGGGGGTTTGGGGGGGTTCTGGGGGGGATTTTGGGGGTCCCAAGGAGATTTTGGGGGGTCCTGGGGGGATTTTGGGGGGGGTCCCAGGGGATTTTGGGGGGTCCCAAAGGGATTTTGGGGGTCTTGGGGTGTTTTTGGGGGGACCTGGGGGGGTTTTGGGGGGTCCTGGGGGGTTTGGGGGGGTTCTGGGGGGGATTTTGGGGGTCCCAGGTGGGGTTTGGGGATCTTGGGGTGTTTTAGGGGGGTCCTGAGGAGATTTGGGGTGTCCTGGGGGGATATTTGGGGTCTCAGGGGGGATTTTGGGGGGATTTGGGGGGTCCTGGGGGGATTTTGGGGGTCTCAGGAGATTTTTGGGGGACCCTGAGGAGATTGAGAGGATCCAAGAGGGATTTTGGGGGGTCCCAGGGGGGATTTTGGGTTCCCAGAGGGGATTTTGGGGGTCTTGGGGTGTTTTAGGGGGGACCTGGGGGGGTTTTGGGGGGTCCAGGGGGGTTTTGGGGGGTCCTGAGGGGGATTTTGGGGGGTCCTGGGGGGATTTTGGGGGTTCCCAGGGGGGATTTTGGGGGGTCCCAGGGGATTCTGGGGGGTCCTGGGGGGATTTTGGGGTGATTGAGGAAGAATTTGGGGTTCCCTGGGCAGATTTTGGGGGATTTTTGAGATTTGGGGGAGGATTTTGGGGGGGATCTGTGGGATTTTGGGGGGAATTTTGGGATTTTGGGGGGAATTTGGGGATTTTGAGATTTTGGGAGGGAATTTTGGGATTTTGGGGGGAATCTTTGGGATTTTTGGGGGGGGTTTTGGGATATTTGGGGGAATTTGGGGATTTTGGGGGGGAATTTTGGGGTTTTTGGGATTTTGGGGGGGAATTTTGGGATTTTTGGGATTTTGGGGGGGGAATTTGGGATTTTGGGGGGGGAATTTTGGGATTTTTTGGGATCTTTGGGGATTTTGGGGATTTTGGGGGGGAATTTGGGGATTTTGGGGGGGAATTTGGGATTTTGGGGGGGAATTTGGGGATTTTGGGGGGGGAATTTTGGGATTTTTTGGGATCTTTGGGGATTTTGGGGATTTTGGGGGGGAATTTGGGGATTTTGGGGGGGAATTTTGGGATTTTGGGGGGGAATTTGGGGATTTTGGGGGAGAATTTTTGGATTTTTGGGGATTTTGGGGGGAATTTGGGATTTTGGGGGGGAATTTGGGATTTTGGGGGGGGAGTTTTGGGATTTTTTGGGATCTTTGGGGATTTTGGGGATTTTGGGGGGGAATTTGGGGATTTTGGGGGGGAATTTGGGATTTTGGGGGGGAATTTTGGGATTTTTGGGATTTTGGGGGGGGAATTTGGGATTTTGGGGGGGGAATTTTGGGATTTTTTGGGATCTTTGGGGATTTTGGGGATTTTGGGGGGGAATTTGGGGATTTTGGGGGGGAATTTGGGATTTTGGGGGGGAATTTGGGGATTTTGGGGGGGGAATTTTGGGATTTTTTGGGATCTTTGGGGATTTTGGGGATTTTGGGGGGGAATTTTGGGATTTTGGGGGGGAATTTGGGGATTTTGGGGGAGAATTTTTGGATTTTTGGGGATTTTGGGGGGAATTTGGGATTTTGGGGGGGAATTTGGGATTTTGGGGGGGAATTTGGGGATTTTGGGGGGGGAATTTGGGATTTTGGGGGAATTTGGGATTTTGGGGGGAATTTGGGGATTTTGGGGGGGAATTTGGGATTTTGGGGGGGAATTTGGGGATTTTGAGGGGGAATTTGGGATTTTGGGGGGGAATTTGGGGATTTTGGGGGGGAATTTGGGGATTTTGGGGGGGAATTTTGGGATTTTTGGGATTTTCGGGGGGATTTTGGGGGGAATTTGGGGATTTTGGGGGGGAATTTTGGGATTTTTGGGATTTCGGGGGGGAATTTTGGGATTTTGGGGGGGATTTTGGGGGGGAATTTGGGATTTTGGGGGGATTTTGGGGGGGAATTTGGGATTTTGGGCGGGAATTTGGGGATTTTGGGGATTTTGGGGGGGAATTTGGGATTTTGGGGGGGATTTTGGGATTTTGGGGGGGAATTTGGGATTTTGGGGGGGAATTTGGGATTTTTTGGGATCTTTGGGGATTTTGGGGATTTTGGGGGGGAATTTGGGGATTTTGGGGGGATTTCAGAGGAGATTTTTTTGGGATTCTTTGTGATTTTGGGAGAGATTTTGATGGGGAATTTTGGGGGGATTTTTGGGATTTTGGGGGGGATTTTTTGGGATTTGGGGGGATTTTGGGGGGATTTTTTTGGGATTGGGGGCATTTTTGGGGGGAATTTTTGGATTTTGGGGGGGATTTTTGGATTTTGGGGGGATTTTTTGGGGTTATTTTTGGGGGGGATTTTTTGGGGTTCTGGGGGAATTTTTGGGGGCATTTTGGGGGATTCTGGTGGGGATTTTTTGGGGTTTGGGGGGTATTTTTGGGGGGATTTTGTGGGATTTTTTTAGGATTCTGATGGAGATTTTTGGGGGGATTTTGGGGAATTTGGTGGGGATTTTTTTGGAATTCTGATGGGGATTTTGGTTTTTTTTGGGGGGGTTCAGGGGGGATTTTTGGGGGGATTTTGGGGGATTTTGGTGGGGATTTTTTAGGATTCTCATGGGGATTTTGGGGGATTTTTGGGGATTATTTTGGGATCCTGATGGGGATTTTTGGGGGGATTTTGGGGGGTTCTGATGGGTTTTTTTGGGGGGATTTTTTGGATTCTGATGGGGATTCTGGGGGGGATTTTTTGGGATTCTGAGGGGGATTTTTTGGGATTCTGGTGGGGATTTTTGGGGGAATTTTGGAAGATTCTGATGGGTTTTTTTGGGGGGATTTTGGGGGATTCTGGTGGGGATTTTTTTGAGGTTTGGGGGGTATTTGGAGGGGAATTTTTTTGGATTTTGGGGGTTATTTTGGGGGATTTTTTGGGATTCTGATGGAGATTTTTGGGGTTTTTTTGGGGGGGGATTTGGTGGGGATTTTTTGGGATTCTCAGGGTTTTTTTGGGGGGGTTCAGGGGGGATTTTTGGGGGGATTTTGGGGGATTTTGGTGGGGATTTTTTAGGATTCTCGTGGGTATTTTGGGGGATTTTTGGGGATTATTTTGGGATCCTGATGGGGATTTTTGGGGGGATTTTGGGGGATTCTGGTGGGGATTTTTGGGGAGATTTTTTGGGATTCTGAGGGGGATTTTTTGGGATTCTGGGGGTTATTTTGGGGGATTCTGGGGGGGATTTTTTGGGATTCTGATGGGGATTTTTGGGGAGATTTTTTGGGACTCTGACGGGGATTTTTGGGGGGATTTTGAGGGATTTGGTAGGGATTTTTGGGGGAATTTGGAGGGATTCTGGTGGGAATTTTTGGGGGTATTTTGAGGGGTCCTGGTGGGGATTTTTGGGGGTATTTTGGGGGATTCTGGTGGGGATTCTGGTGGGGATTTTTTGGGATTCTGGTGGGGATTTTTGGGGGGATTTTTTGGGATTCTGGGTGTTATTTTGGGGTTATTTTGGGGGATTCAGGTGGGGTTTTTTAGTGATTTTGGGGGTTGTTTTTGGGGTGTGGGTTTCCCGGGCTCGGCGCGTGCCGGGTCAGGGTTTTGGGGTGACTTTGGGGGTTTTTGGGCCGGCAGGAGGCAGCACCCGTACGAGGTCCCCGAGGTGGTGGCGCTGCCGGTGGCGCAGGGGAACGCGCCCTACCTGCGCTGGGTGCGCGACGTCGTGCCCCCCTGAGCCCCAAAAACACCCAAAAACACCCCGAAATCACCCGAAAACACCCAGAAACACCCCAAAAAACCCTAAAATCATCCCAAAAACACCCAAAACCACCCCGAAATCACCCAAAAACACCCAGAAACACCCCAAAAACCCCGAAAATCACCCCAAAAACACCCAAAAACACCTCGAAATCACCCGAAAACACCCAGAAACACCCCAAAAAGCCCTAAAATCACCCCAAAAACACCCAAAAATACCCCAAAGTCACCCAAAAATCAGCCAAAACCAACCAAAAACACACAAAAATCACCCCAAAACATCCCGAAATTACCCAAAAACAACCAGAAACACCCAAAAATCAGCCCGAAATCACCCCAAAACACCCCAAAAACCCCTAAAATCACCTCAAAAACACCCAAAAATACCCCAAAGTCACCCAAAAATCAGCCAAACCCAGAAACACACAAAAATCACCCCAAAACACTCTAAAATTACCCAAAAACAACCAAAAATACCCCAAAGTCACCCAAAAATGACCCAAAAACAACCAAAACCACCCAAAAATCACCCGAAATCACCCCAAAACACCCCAAAAACCCCTAAAATCACCCCAAAAATACCCCAAAGTCACCCAAAAACCAGCCAAAAACACACAAAAATCACCCCAAAACATCCCAAAACCCCTAAAATCACCCCAAAACAACCAAAAATACCCCAGTTACCCAAAAATCATCCAAAACCACCCAAAAAATCACCCAAAACCACCCCGAAACATCCCAAAACACCCCAAAATCACCCAAAAACAATAAAAAACACCCAAAAATACCCCCAAACACCCCAAATACCCCTAAAAACACCCAAAATCACCCCAAAAACGCCCAAAAATACCCCAAAGTCACCCAAAACCAGAAACACCCAAAAATCACCCCAAAATCACCTAAAAACACCCAAAAATTACTCAAAAATTACCCCAAAATCACCCCAAAAACGCCCCAAAAATACCCCAAAGTCACCCAAAAATCACCCAAAACCAACCAAAAACGCCCAAAAAACACCCAAAATCACCCAAAACCACCCCGAAACACCCCCAAAGTACCCAGAAACACCCCAAAAACAACCCAAAATACCCCAAAAACACCCCAAAAACCCCCAAAACCAACCCAAAATACCCCAAAACCACCTCCAGAAATCGAGTCCAAAATCACCCAAAACCACCAAAAACCACCCAAAACCACCCCCAAAATCACCCCAAAATTCCTCAAAAAATTTTTCACAAATTCTTCCCAAATCTCCCCAAAATCCTGCAAACGTCCTCAAAAATTCCCCAAAAATTCCCTCGGAAACTCCTCAAAAATCACCCAAAATCACCTCAAAAATT
Organism: Poecile atricapillus; assembly: GCF_030490865.1. Classification (NCBI taxonomy): domain Eukaryota; kingdom Metazoa; phylum Chordata; class Aves; order Passeriformes; family Paridae; genus Poecile; species Poecile atricapillus. Next base: position 1,146,065 of record NC_081274.1, on the reverse strand, counting down.
ACTTAAAAATTACTTTTAAATCGTCCCAAAATCCCCCCAAATTTCTCTAAAATCCCCCCCAAAAATTTCTCAAAAATCACCAAAAATCCCCCAAAAAATTCCCTCAAATACTCAAAAATCACACAAAAATTATTCAAAAATCATCCAAAAATTATTCCAAAATCGCCCAAAATCTCCTCAAAAATTACTTTAAAATTACCCCAAAATCACCCCAAAATTCCACTGAAATCCCCCAAAAATTCCTCAAAAATCACCCCAAAATTCCTCAAAAATCTCCCAAAATTTCCTCAAAAATCCCCCAAAATCCCCTCAAAAATTACTTAAAAATTACCCCAAAAATCACCCCAAAATCCCCCAAAATTCCTCGAAAATCCCCAAAAAAATTTCTCAAAAATCACCAAAAATTCCCCAAAAAATTCCTCGAAAATTCTCTCAAAAACTCTTCAAAAATCACCCAAAATTCCTCAAAAATCGCCCAAAATTTCCTCAAAAATCCCCCAAAATCCCCTCAAAAATTCCCCAAAAATTCCCTCAAAAACTCCTCAGAAATCACCCAAAATCACCTCAAAAATTACTTAAAAATCACCCCAAAAATCACCCCAAAATCCCCCAAAATTCCTCGAAAATCCCCCAAAAAATTCTCAAAAATCACCAAAAATCCCCCAAAAAATCCTCAAAAATTCCCTCAAAAACTCTTCAAAAATCACCCCAAAATTCCTCAAAAATCTCCCAAAATTTCCTCAAAAATCCCCCAAAATTCCTCAAAAATCACCCAAAATTTCCTCAAAAATCACCCAAAATCCCCTCAAAAATTCCCCAAAAATTCCCTCAAAAACTCCTCAAAAATCACCCAAAATCACCTCAAAAATTACTTAAAAATTACCCCAAAAATCACCCCAAAATCCCCCAAAATTCCTCGAAAATTCCCCCAAAAAATTCTCAAAAATCACCAAAAAATTAAAAAAAAATTCCTCAAAAATTCTCTCAAAAACTCCTCAAAAATCTCCCAAAATTCCTCAAAAATCGACCAAAAATTATTCAAAAATCGCCCAAAATCCCCTCAAAAATTCCTCAAAAATTCCCTCAAAAACTTCTCAGAAATCACCCAAAATCCCCTCAAAAATTCCTCAAAAATAATCCAAAAATTTCCTCAAAAACTCCTCAAAAATCACCCAAAATTCCTCAAAAATCCCATAAAAATTCCTCAGAAATTCTTCCAAAATTACCCAAAAATTATTCAAAAATTCCCCAAAATCCCCTCAAAAATTCCCCAAAAATCCCCTCAAAAACTCCTCAAAAATCTCCCAAAATTTCCTCAAAAATCCCCCAAAATCCCCTCAAAAATTCCTCAAAATCCCCTCAAAAATTCCTCAAAATTCCACCAAAAATTCCTCAAAATTCCACCAAAAATTCCTTTAAAAATCTCCCAAAAATAAAAAAAAATCCTCCCAAAATTTCCTAAAAATTCCCCAAAAATCCCTCCCAAAATTCCCCAAAAACTCCTCAAAAATCCCCCAAATTCCCCCCGAATTCCCCAATAATTCTCCCCAAAATCCCATCAAAAATTCCCCCCAAACTCTTCCAAAATTCCCAAAACCTCCCCCCAAAAATTCCCCCCAAAATCCCAAAAAATTCCCCAAAAAATCCCCCCCAAAATCCCAAAAAATTCCCCCAAAATCCCAAAAAATTCCCCAAAAAATCCCCCCCAAAATCCCAAAAAATTCCCCCAAAAATTCTCCCAAAATCCAAAAAAATTCCCCCAAAAATTCTCCCAAAATCCAAAAAAATTCCCCAAAAAATTCCCCCAAAATCCCAAAAAATTCCACAAAAAGTCCCCCAAAATCCCAAAAAATTCCCCCAAAAATTCCCCCAAAATCCCAAAAAATTCCACAAAAAATCCCCAAAAAATCCCAAAAAATTCCCCAAAAAATCCCCCCCAAATCCCAAAAAATTCCCCAAAAAATCCCCCCAAAATCCCAAAAAATTCCCCCAAAAAATTCCCCCAAAATCCCAAAAAATTCCACAAAAATTCCCCCCAAAATCCCAAAAAATTCCCCAAAAATCCCCCCCAAAATCCAAAAAAATTCCCCAAAAAATTCCCCCAAAATCCCAAAAAATTCCCCAAAAAATCCCCCCAAAATCCCAAAAAATTCCCTCAAATTTCCCCAAATCCCCCCCAAAATCCAAAAAAAATTCCCAAAAAAATGCCACAAAATTCCACAAAAATTTGCCCCAAATTTGCCCAAAATTCCCCCAAAATTTCCCCCCAAAATCCCCAAATTCTCCCCCAAAATCCCAAAAAATTCGCCCAAAAAATCCCCAAAAATTTCCCTAAAATTCCACAAAAATTTGCCCAAAATTCCCAAAAAATTCCCCAAAAATTCCCCCAAATCCCCCCAAACTCTCGGGGTCCCCTCGGAATTTGGGGGGACCCCAAAACCCCCCCGGGGTGGGGGAGGGGTTCCCCAAATTTAGGGAATAAAAAGGGGAAAAATCCCCAAATTTGGGAATTTTTGGGCTGCAGAATTTTTGGGGAATCCCAAAAATTTTGGGGAGGGGAGGAAATGGGAGACCCCAAAAATGGGGGGGACCCCAAAATTGAGGTGGAAATTGGGGAAAATCCCAAAATTTGGGGAGGGAATTAAAGGGGGAGACCCCAAAATTTGGGAATTTTGGGAAGGAAAAATGGCGGGAAACCCCAAAATTGGGGAGGTGACCCCAAAATTTGGGGGGTGGGGGAGGGGCGGGAATTTCCAAATTTGGGGTGGGGGAGGGGCATCCCTAAAATTGGGGGGAGACCCCAAAATTTGGGAATTTTGGGGAGGAAAAATGGCGGGAACCCCAAAATTGGGGGGAGGGGCTTAAAGGTGGGGGAGGGGCGTCCCTAAAATGGGGGAGGGGACCCCAAAATGGGGGAGGGGGAGGGGAATGGAAGGGGGAGACCCCAAAATTTGGGAATTTTGGGGAGGAAAAATGGCGGGAAACTCCAAAATTGGCGGGAAGGGCTTAAAGGTGGGGGAGGGGCGTCCCTAAAATGGGGGAGGGGACCCCAAAATGGGGGGAGGGGTCCCCAAAAACCACCCGGAGCCGCTCCCTGGAGGCGTTTATTGGTGGGGGAGGGGCGGAGGCCACGCCCACTTTGGCCACGCCCACTTTCGGCCACGCCCACTTTGGCCACGCCCACCCCGGATCCGCCCGGAAATGAGGAAATTCCAGGATTTTCCCCCAAAATTTTGGGGGTTTTGGGGTCGGAGGGATTTTTTGGGGGGGGTGGGGGAGGGGCCTGAGGTGGCCCCGCCCCCACCCCAGGCCCCTCCCCCTCTCGAATCCCCCCTCAAAAATGACAAAAATTAAATTTTTTTAACCCAAAATTTTGGGGTTTTTAGGGCGGGAAACCCCAAATTTTTTTAGGGGTCCCCAAAATGTTGGGGGCGGGGTCAGAGGCGGCCCCGCCCCCACTCTCAGCCCCTCCCCCCACCCCCAAATTTAAATCCTCTGGGAAATAATAAAAATAAACATTTTTAACCCAAAATGCCTTTTTTTTGGGGGGGGGGGAAGCCCCAAAATTTTCCCGGGAAATCCCCGAAGGTTTTGTGGGCGTGGCCTGAGCTGGCCCCGCCCCCTCCCCACCCACCCCGGAAGTGACAAAAATAAACATTTTTAGCCCCAAAATTTCGCGGTTTTTTGGGGCTGCGACCCCAAAATTTTTTTGGGGAGTGGGGGAGGGGAAGGGGGAGGGGGAGGGGACCCCGAAATGTTTTTTGGGGGGGTGGGGGAGGGGTCAGAGCATGGCCCCGCCCCCCCACTCCAGCAGGTACTGAACGGTCCCGTCCAGAGTCACGCGCCGGGCCAGGACCCGGGGGGGAGGGGCAGAGGGGGGAGGGGCAGAGGGGGGAGGGGCCGAGGGGGGAGGGGCTGAGGGGAGAGGGGCAGAGGGGGGAGGGGCAGAGGGGGTGGGGGAGGGGCGAGCGGAAGCGGGTGGGGGGAGGGGCCGGCGGCGCGCGGGGGGAGGGGCGGGGTCCGGGTCCGGCGTGGGAGAGCTGGGGGAGGGGGAGGGGAAAGCAGTGAGAACCAGTATGGACCAGTATAAACCAGTATAGACTGGTATAGACCACTATAAACCAGTATAGACTGGTATAGACCAGTATAAACCAGTATAGACCAGTATAAACCAGTATAGACTGGTATAGACCAGTATAAACCAGTATAGACTGGTATAAACCAGTATAGACCAGTATTGACCGGTATAGACCAGGATAAACCAGTACAGACCAGTATAAACCAGTATAGACGGGTATAAACCAGTATAGACCAGTATAAACCAGTATAGACCAGTATAAACCAGTATAGACCAGTATAAACCAGTATAGACTGGTATGGACCAGTATAGACAGGTATATACCAGTACAGACCAGTATAGACCAGTATAGACCGGTACAGACCAGTATAGACCGGTATAAGCCAGTATAGACCGGTATAAACCAGTATAAACCGGTATAAACCAGTATAAACCGGTATAGACCAGTATAAACCAGTATAGACCAGCATAAACCAGTACAGACTGGTACGGACCAGTATAAACCAGTATGCTCCCCTCACAGTCCCTCACAGTCCCTCCCAGTCCCTCCCAGTCCATCCCAGTTCCCTCCCAGTCCCTCCCAGTTCCCTCCCAGTTCCCTCCCAGTCCATCCCAGTTCCCTCCCAGTCCCTCCCAGTCCCTCCCAGTTCCCTCCCAGTCCATCCCAGTCCCTCCCAGTCCATCCCAGTCCCTCCCAGTCCATCCCAGTTTCCCCAGTCCCACCTGGGGCTGGTGTTGGCCGAGGGGTGGAAGGAGGCGAACATCCGGATGGGGGGGCTGGGGGAGGGGACCCCAAAAATCACCCAAAAATCACTCAAAAACACCCAAAAATGACCCAAAATCACCCCAAAACCACCCAAATTCACCCAAATTCACCCAAAATCACCCAAAATCACCCAAAATTACCCCAAAACACCCAAAAATCATCACCCAAAACCACCCAAATTCACCCCAAAAAATCCACCCCAAAAATACCCAAAATTCACTCAAAATCCACCCAAAACCACCCAAAAATCACTCAAAATCACCCAAATACACATCAAAAATCACCCAAAAACACCCAAAACACCCAAAACCACCCAAAATCACCCAAAATCATCCAAAATCACCCAAAAGCACCCCAAAATTACCCAAAATCACCCAAAATTACCCAAAAACACCCAAAAATCATCACCCAAACCTGCCCAAATTCACCCCAAAAAATCCACCCCAAAAATACCCAAAATTCACTCAAAATCCACCCAAAATTACCCAAAAATCACCCAAAAACACCCAAAAATGACCCAAAATCATCCAAAATCACCCAAAAGCACCCCAAAATGACCCAAAATCACCCAAAATTACCCCAAAACACCCAAAAATCATCACCCAAAACCACTCAAATTCACCCCAAAAAATCCACCCCAAAAATACCCAAAATTCACTCAAAATCCACCCAAAAACACCCAAAACCACCCAAAATCACCCAAAATCGTCCAAAATCACCCAAAAGCACCCCAAAATGACCCAAAATCACCCAAAATTACCCCAAAACACCCAAAAATCATCACCCAAACCTGCCCAAATTCACCCCAAAAATCACCCAAAATCACCCAAAAATCATCCAAAATTACCCAAAACCACCCAAAAATCATCACCCAAAACCACCCAAAACCACCCAAAATCATCCAAAATTACCCCAAAACCACCCAAAAACACCCAAAATCATCCAAAATAATGCAAAATCACCCAAATTCACCCAAAATCACCCAAAAATCACCCAAAATTACCCCAAAACACCCAAAAATCATCCAAAACCACCCAAAATTCACCCCAAAAATCATCACCCAAAACTGCCCAAATTCACCCCAGAAATCACCCAAAAATCACCCAAAAACACCCAGAAAAACACCCAAAACCACCCGAATTCACCCAAAAATCACTAAAATATCCACCCAAAACCGCCCAAATTCACCCCAAAAATCACCCCAAAAAACACCCAAAAAACACCCCAAAAAACACCCAAATTCACCCAAAAATCACTAAAATATCCACCCAAAACCGCCCAAATTCACCCCAAAAATGCACCCAAAATCACCCAAAATCACCCCAAAAAAATCACCCCCAAAAATCACCCAAAAATCACCCAAAAATCATCCAAAAATCACCGAAAAATTCACCCAAAACCGCCCAAATTCACCCCAAAAATCAACCCAAAATCACCCAAAATCACCCCAAAAAAATCACCCCCAAAAAATCACCCAAAACCACCCCAAAATCACCCCAAAACACCCAAATTCACCCAAAAACACCCAAAAATCACCCAAAACCACCCAGGAAACACCAAAAAAATCCCCCCAAAACCGCCCAAATTCACCCCAAAAATTGCCCCAAAATCACCCAAAAAACACCCAAAATCACCTCAAAATACCCAAATTTCACCCAGAAACACCCAAAAATCAGGCAAAAAAATCCACCCCAAAAATACCCCAAATTCACTCAAAATTCACCCAAAAATCATCACCCGAAACCATCTAAATTCACACCAAAAATCACCCAAAAAACACCCAAAAATCACCCAAGAATCACCCAAAATTACCCCCAAAACACCCAAAAATCATCCAAAACCACCCAAAATTCACCCAAAAAATCATCACCCAAAACTGCCCAAATTCACTCCAAAAATCACCCAAAACCACCCAAAAATCACCCAAATTCACCCAAAAATAATCCAAAACCACCCAAAATCACCCCAAAAACACCCAAAAAACCATCACCCAAATTCACCAAAAACACCCAACAATCACCCAAAACCACCCCAGAAATCACCCAAAATTACACAAAAATCACCCCAAAACACCCAAAACCACCCAAATTCACCCAAAAATCACTAAAATATCCACCCAAAACCGCCCAAATTCACCCCAAAAATCACCCCAAAAAACACCCAAAAAACACCCCAAAAAACACCCAAAACCACCCAAATTCACCCAAAACCACCCAAATTCACCCAAAAATCACCCCAAAAATCACCCAAAAAACACCCCAAAAAAATCACCCAAAGTCACACAAAAATCATCCAAAAATCACCGAAAAATTCACCCAAAACTGCCCAAATTCACCCCAAAAATCCACCCAAAATCACCCAAAATCACCCCAAAAAAATCACCCCCAAAAAATCACCCAAAACCACCCCAAAATCACCCCAAAACACCCAAATTCACCCAAAAACACCCAAAAATCACCCAAAACCACCCAGGAAACACCAAAAAATCCCCCCAAAAGCGCCCAAATTCACCCCAAAAATTGCCCCAAAATGACCCAAAAAACACCCAAAATCACCCCAAAATACCCAAATTTCCCCCAAAAACACCCAAAAATCAGCCAAAAGAATCCACCCCAAAAATACCCAAAATTCACTGAAAATCCACCCAAAAATCATCACCCAAAACCACCCAAATCCACCCAAATTCACCCCAAAAATCACCCAAAAACACCCAAAACCACCCAAAATCACCCTAAAAATCACCCGAAATTCACTCAAAATGACCCAAAATCAACCAAAATCCACCCAAAATCACCCAAAAATCACCCGAATGCACCACAAAAATTACCCAAAAATCAGCCAAATTCACCCAAAACCACCCAAAAATCACCCAAAAGTACCCAAAAAATCATCACCCAAAACACCCCAAAATCACCCAAAAATACCCAAAAATCACTGAAAAATCCACCCAAATTCGCCCAAATTCAGCCCAATAAATCACCCCCAAATCACCCAAAAAACACCCAAAATCACCCTAAAAATCACCCAAAATTCACTCAAAATGACTCAAAATCAACCAAAATCCACCCAAAATCACCCAAAAATCACCCGAATGCACCACAACAATTACCCAAAAATCAGCCAAATTCACCCAAAACCACCCAAAAAATCCACCCAAAAATCATCACCCAAAACCACCCCAATTCACCCCAAAAACACCCAAAAAACCATTACCCAAATTCACCAAAAACACCCAAAAATCACCCAAAAGTACCCAAAAATCACCGAAAATCATCCAAAATTCACTCAAAATGACCCAAAATCATCCAAAATCCACCCAAAATCACCCAAAAATCACCCAAAACCACCCCAATTCACCCCAAAAATCACCCAAAAAACACCTAAAAACACCCAAATTCATGCAAAAACACCCAAAAATCATTCAAATACATCATCAAACACCCAAAAATCACCCAAATTCACCCAAAATCACCCAAAAATCACCCCAAATTCATCATCAAACACCCCAAAATCACCCAAATTCACCCAAAATCACCCCAAAATCACCCAAAATTCATCATCAAAAAACACCCAAGAATCACCCAAAAATCAAACAAAACCACCCCAAAATCACCCAAAATTCACCCAAAATTCACTCAAAATCCACCCAAAAATCATCACCCAAAACACCTCAAACATCACCCCAAAACACCCCAAAATCACCCAAATTCACCCAAAATCATCCAAAAATCATCCAAAACCACCCAAAATCATCCAAAAATCATCCAAAACCACCCAAAAAACCAAAACCACCCAAATTCACACAAAATCATCCAAAAATCATGCAAAAACATCCAAAATTCACCCAAAAATCCAAGCAAAAATCATCCCAAAATCACCCCAAAACACCCAAAATTCACCCAAAAATCGCCAAAAAATCCGCCCAAATTCACCCCAAAAATCACCCCAAAATCACCCAAAAAACACCCAAAATCACCCTAAAAATCACCCAAAATTCACTCAAAATTACCCAAAATCACCCAAAATCACCCAAAAATCACCCAAATGCACCACAAAAATCACCCAAAAATCAGCCAAATTCACCCAAAACCACCCAAAAAATCCACCCGAAAAATCATCACCCAAAACCACCCCAATTCACCCCAAAAACACCCAAATTCATGCAAAACCACCCCAAAATCACCCCAAAATCACCCAAAAACACCCAAAAATCACAAAAAATCATCCCAAAGTCACACGAAATTACCCAAATCACCCCAAAATTCCCAAAATCCCCCAAAATCCCCCAAATCCCCTCAAAATCTCCCCGAATTCCCCCCAAAATTCACCCAAATCTCCCCAAATCCCCCCAAATCTTCCCAAATCCCCCTAAAATCCCCGAAAATTCTCAAATTCCCCAAAATTCTCAAAACCCCCCCAAATTCCCCCCAAATCCCCCCAAATTCCCCAAAATCTGCCCAAAATCCCTCCCAAAATTCCCAAAATTCCCAAAATCCCCCAAAATCCCAAATTTCCCCCAATTCCCCCCCAAATTCCCCAAAATCCCCCCAAAATTCCCCAAATCCCCCAAAATCCCAAATTCCCCCCAAATCCCCCAAAATCCCCCCCGAATCCTCCCCAAAATTCCCCAAACCCCCCCAAAATTCCCCAAAATTCCCAAAATCCCCCCCAAATTCCCCCAAAATCTTCCCCAAATCTTCCCGGAATTCCCCAAAAATTCCCCAAATCCCCCAAAATCTGCCCAAAATCCCCCAAATTCCCCAAAATTCCCCAAAAATCCCCCCAAAATCCCAAATTCCCCCCAAATCCCCCTAAAATCCCCCCCAAATCCTCCCCAAAATTCCCCAAATCCCCCCAAAATACCCCAAATCCCCTAAAATTCCCCAAATCCCTCCCAAATCCCCCCAAAATCCCCCAAAAATTCCCCAAAATTCCCCAAAATCCCCAAAATTCCCCAAAATCCCCAAAATTCCCCAAAATCCTCCCAAAATCCCCCCAAAATTCCCCAAATCCCCCCAAAATTCCCCAAAATCCCCCCAAAATTCCCCCAAAATTCCCCAAAATCCCCAAAATTCCCCAAAATCCTCCCAAAATTCCCCCAAAATTCCCCAAAATCCCCCCAAATCCCCCCAAAATCCTCCCAAAATTCCCCAAAATTTCCCCAAAATTCCCCAAAATTCCCCAAAATTCCCCAAATCCCCCCAAAATTCCCCAAATCCCCCCAAAATTCTCCCAAAATTCCCCAAAATTCCCTCAAAATCCCCCAAAACCCCAAAATTCCCCAAAATTCCCCAAATCCCCTCAAAATTCCCCAAATCCCCCCAAATCCCCCCAAAATTCCCCAAAATTCCCCAAAATTCCCCAAAATTCCCCAAAATCCCCAAAATTCCCCAAAATTCCCCAAAATCCCCCAAAATTCCCCAAAATTCCCCAAATCCCCCAAAATTCCCCAAAATTCCCCCAAAATCCCCCCCAAATTCCCCAAAATTCCCCCAAAATCCCAAAATCCCCCAAAATCCCCCAAATCCCCCCAAATCCCCCAAAATTCCCCAAAATTCCCCAAAATTCCCCCAAATCCCCCCAATCCTGACCTGGGGGGGCTCCGGGCCTGGGTCCTCCTGAAGTTGTAGGAGCCGCCGGGGGGGTCCTGGGGGGGGGGGACCCCAAATTTTGGGGGGATTTTGGGGGGATTTGGGGGCTCCCCCCGACTTTGGGGGGATTTGGGGGAATTTTGGGTTTTTTTGGGGTTTTTTTGGGGTTTTTTTTGGGGGGTCTCACCTGGGAGCCGCGGGGGGAGGGGCGCCGGCGACCCCCGCCCTTCCCCCGCCCTGGGGAGAGGCTGCGACCCCCGGGGGGGTTTGGGGGGGACCCCAAAAAAATTTGGGGACCCCCCCGTGGGAATGGGAGAGGAGTCGAGGGAGGGGAAACCCCAAAAGAGGCAGAAATTGACCCAAAATCCGCCCCCAGCCACCCTCAAAATTCCCGGAATCCCCCAAATTCTGCCCCAAAATCTGGAAAATTCGACCAAACCCCCAAAATATCCCAAAATCCCCCCAAAATCTCTCAAAATTTCCCTCCAAATCCCCCCAAATCCCCTCAAAATCCTCTTGAAATCGCCCCAAATCCCCCCAAAATTTCCATAAATCCCCCCAAAAAATTCACTTAAACCCCCCCAAATCCCCCCAAAATCCCCTAAATTTAAACTCCCCTAAATCCCCCGAATTCCCCCAGAATTCCCATCAATTCCCCTTAAAACCTCCCAAATTTCCCGAAATTCCCCAAAATCCCCCGAAATTCCCCAAAATTCCCCCAAAATTCCCCCAAATCCCCCCAAATCCCCAGGAATTCTCCCCCAAATTCCCACAAATCCCCACCAAATCCCCCAAAAATTCCCAAAAATCCCCCCAAAATCTCCCAAAACTCCCCTAACCCCCTTTAAACTCCCCCAAAATTCCCCAAATGCCCCAAAATTCCTGAAATTCCCCCCAAATCCCCCAAAATTCCCATAAATCCCCTCCAAAATCCCACCAAATCCCCCCAAATTCCCAAAAATCCCCCCAAATTCCCCAAATCCCCAGGAATTCTCCCCCAAATTTCCCCAAATCCCCCCCAAATTCCCCAAAATTCCCATAAATTCCCCTTAAAACCTCCCAAATTTCCCGAAATTCCCCAAAATCCCCCGAAATTCCCCAAAATTCTCCCAAAATTCCCCCAAATCCCCCCCAAATTCCCATAAATTCCCCTTAAAACCTCCCAAATTTCCCCAAAATTCCCAAAAATCCCCCCAAAATTCCCCAAATCCCCACAAAATACCCCCAAAATCCCAAATTCTCCCCAAATCTTCCCAAATCCCCCCAAAATCCCCCAAATTCCCCCAAACTCCCCCAAAATCCCCCAAATCCCCAGAAATTCTCTCCCAAATTCCCATAAATCGCCCCAAAATCCCCTCAAAATTCCCAAAATCCCCCCAAAATTCCCGAAATTCCCCCCAAATCCCCAGAAATTCCACCTCAAATTCCCATGAATTCCCACCAAATCCCCCCAAAACCCCTTGAAATCCCCCAAAACTCCCCCAAATTCCCATGAATCCCCTCAAAATTCCCCCAAATTCCCCAAAATCCCCCCAAATCCCCCAAATCCCCAGGAATTCTCCCCCAAATTTCCCCAAATCCCCCCCAAATTCCCCAAAATTCCCATAAATTCCCCTTAAAACCTCCCAAATTTCCCCAAATCCCCCCAAAATCCCCCCAAATTCCCCAAATTCCCCCAAAATTCCCATAAATCCCCCCCAAATTCCCATAAATTCCCCTTAAAACCTCCCAAATCTCCCCAAAATTCCCAAAAATCCCCCAAAATCCCCCAAAATTCCCCCAAAATTCCCCCAAAATTCCCCCAAAATTCCCCAAAATTCCCATAAATCCCCTCAAAATTCCCATAAATTCCCCTTAAAACTTCCCAAATTACCCAAAATTCCCCCAAAATTCCCCCAAATCCCCCCAAATTCCTCAAAATCCCCCCAAATCCCCCAAATTCCCAGGAATTCTCCCCAAATTCCCACAAATCCCCACCAAATCCCCCAAAATTCCCAAAAATCTCCCCAAATTTCCCCCCAAAATTCCCATAAAACTCCCCCAGATCCCCCCAAACTCCCCTAAACCCCCTTTGAACTCCCCCAAAATTCCCCAAATTCCCCAAAATTCCCCCAAAATTCCCCCAAATTCCCCAAATTCCCCAAAATTCCCCCAAAATTCCCCAAAATCCTCCCAAATTCCCATAAATCCCCTCAAAATTCCCATAAATTCCCCTTAAAACCTCCCATAAATTCCCCAAATCCCCCCAAAATCCCCCCAAATTCGCAAAAATTCCCCCAAAATTCCCCCAAATCCCCCCCAAATTCCCATAAATTCCCCTTAAAACCTCCCAAATTTCCCCAAAATTCCCAAAAATCCCCCCAAAATTCCCAAAATCCCCCAAAATCCCCCAAATTCCCCAAAATCTTCCCCAAATCCCCCCAAAATCCCCCCAAAATCCCAAATTCTCCCCAAATCTTCCCAAATCCCCCCAAAATCCCCCAAATTCCCCAAAATCTTCCCCAAATCCCCCAAAATTCCCCAAAATTCCCCCAAAATCCCAAATTCCCCCCAAATCCCCCTAAAATCCCCCCCAAATCCTCCCCAAAATTCCCCAAATTTCCCCAAAATTCCCCAAAATCCCTCAAAATTCCCCCAAAATTCCCCAAAATCCCCCAAAATTCCCCCAAAATTCCCCAAAATCCCCCCCAAATCTTCCCGAAATTCCCAGGAATTCTCCCCAAATTCCCACAAATGCCCCCCAAATTCCCCAAAATTCCCATAAATTCCCCTTAAAACCTCCCAAATTTCCCGAAATTCCCCAAAATTCCCCCAAAATCCCCCCAAATTCCCCAAAATTCCCCCAAATTCCCATAAATCTCCCCCAAATTCCCATAAATTCCCCTTAAAACCTCCCAAATCTCCCCAAAATTCCCAAAAATCCCCCCAAATTCCCCAAAATTCCCCCAAAATTCCCGAAATTCCCCCAAAATCCCCCAAATTCCCCCCAAAATTCCCCCAAAATTCCCAAAAATCCCCCCAAATTCCCTCCAAAATTCCCCAAAATTCCCCCAAATCCCCCAAATCCCCAGGAATTCTCCCCAAATTCCCCCAAATCCCCCCCAAATTCCCCAAAATTCCCAAAAATCTCCCCAAATCCCCCCCAAAATTCCCATAAAACTCCCCCAGATCCCCCCAAACTCCCCTAAACCCCCTTTGAACTCCCCCAAAATTCCCCAAATCCCCCAAAATTCCCCCAAATTCCCATAAATCCCCTCAAAATTCCCATAAATTCCCCTTAAAACTTCCCAAATTTCCCAAAATTCCCCAAAATCCCCCGAAATTCCCCAAAATTCCCCCAAAATTCCCCCAAAATTCCCCCAAATCCCCCAAATTCCCAGGAATTCTCCCCAAATTCCCACAAATCCCCACCAAATTCCCCAAAATTCCCAAAAATCTCCCCAAATTTCCCCCCAAAATTCCCAAAATTCCCCCCAAACTCCCCCAAACCCCCTTTAAACTCCCCCAAATCCCCCCAAATCCTCCCCAAATTCCCCAAATCCCCCCCAGAATTCCCAGAATTCCCAGAATTCCCCAAATTCCCGGATTTTTGCGGCACCTGGGGGTGGGGGAGGGGCCGGGGGGGGAGGGGCGGCCCCGCAGCAGCTCCGGGGGCAGCGGGGGAGGGGCGCGGGTGTGGAGCCCGAAGAGCCCCTTGCGCTTCTTCATCTCCCGGCCCGACACAAACCTGGGGAAAAACCGGGAATTCCAGAGAAAAACCGGGAATTCCAGAGAAAAACCGGGAATTCCGGGAATTCCGGGAAAAAAAACCCGGGAATTTTGGGGAAAAAAAAACGGAATTTTGGGGGGATTTTGGGGGATTTTGGGGGGGTTTGGAGCCCCTTGCGCTTCTTCAGCTCCCTGCCAGAGACAAACCTGGGAATTCCAGAGAAAAACCGGGAATTCCAGGAGAAAAACCGGGAATTTGGGGAAAAAAAACCGGGAATTTGGGGAAAAAACCCAGAAATTTGGGGAAAAAACCTGGGAATTTTGGGGGAAAAAAACCGGGAATTTTGGGGAAAAAACCCAGAAATTTGGGGAAAAAAACCAGAATTTTGGGGGGATTTTGGGGGATTTTGGGGGATTTTGGAGCCCCTTGCGCTTCTTCATCTCCCGGCCAGAGACAAACCTGGGAAAAAATTGGGAATTCCAGAGAAAAACCGGGAATTCCGGGAATTCTGGGAATTCCAGAGAAAAACCGGGAATTTGGGGGGAAAACCGGGAATTTTGGGGAAAAAAACGGGAATTTTGGGGGATTTTGGTGGATTTTGGGGGGTTTGGAGCCCCTTGCGCTTCTTCATCTCCCGGCCAGAGACAAACCTGGGAATTCCAGAGAAAATACGGGAATTCCGGGAAAAAAAATGGGAATTTGGGAAAAAAAACAGGAATTTTGGGGAAAAAACACGGGAATTTTGGGGGGATTTTGGGGAATTTTGGGGGATTTTGGGGGATTTTGGGGGGATTTTGGGGGGGTTTGGAGCCCCTTGCGCTTCTTCATCTCCCGGCCAGAGACAAACCTGGGAAAAAACCGGGAATTCCGGGAATTCTGGGGGAAAAACCGGGAATTTGGGGAAAAAAGAACAGAAATTTGCAGAAAAAACCCGGAATTTTGGGGAAAAAACGGGAATTTGGGGGGAATTTTGGGGGATTTTGGGGGATTTTGGGGGGGTTTGGAGCCCCTTGCGCTTCTTCATCTCCCGGCCAGACACGAACCTCGGAATTCCAGAGAAAAACCGGGAATTCCGGGAAAAAAAACCGGGAATTTTGGGGAAAAAACGGGAATTTTGGGGGTTTTGGGGGGGATTTTGGGGGATTTTGGGGGGATTTGGAGCCCCTTGAGCTTCTTCATCTCCCGGCCAGAGACAAACCTGGGAAAAAACCGGGAATTCCAGAGAAAAACCGGGAATTTGGGGAAAAAAACCGGAATTTTGGGGGTTTTAGGGGGGATTTTGGGGGATTTTGGGGGGTTTGGAGCCCCTTGCGCTTCTTCATCTCCCGGCCAGAGACAAACCTGGGAATTCCAGAGAAAAACCGGGAATTCCAGAGAAAAACCCGGGAATTCCAGAGAAAAACCGGGAATTCCGGGAATTCCAGAGAAAAACCAGGAATTCTGGGGAAAAAAACGGGAATTTTGGGGGATTTTGGGGGATTTTGGGGGGGTTTGGAGCCCCTTGCGCTTCTTCATCTCCCGGCCAGACACAAACCTGGGAAAAAAACGGGAATTCCAGAGAAAAACCGGGAATTCCAGAGAAAAACCGGGAATTCCAGAGAAAAACCGGGAATTCCAGAGAAAAACCGGGAATTCCGGGAATTCCGGGAAAAAACCGGGAATTTTGGGGAAAAAACCCGGAATTTTGGGGGAAAAAAACCGAGAATTTTGGGGGATTTTGGGGGATTTTGGAGCCCCTTGCGCTTCTTCATCTCCCGGCCCGAGACAAACCTGGGAAAAAACCGGGAATTCCAGAGAAAAACCGGGAATTCCGGGGAAAAAAATGGGAATTCCGGGAAAAAAAACCGGGAATTTTGGGGAAAAAACCCGGAATTTTGGGGAAAAACCCGGAATTTTGGGGGATTTTGGGGGGATTTTGGGGGGTTTGGAGCCCCTTGCGCTTCTTCATCTCCCGGCCAGAGACAAACCTGGGAAAAACCGGGAATTCCAGAGAAAAACCGGGAATTCCAGAGAAAAACCGGGAATTCCGGGAATTCCAGGAAAAAAAAACGGGAATTTGGGAAAAAAACCGGGAATTTTGGGGAAAAAAAACCGGAATTTTGGGGGATTTTGGGGGATTTTGGGGGATTTTGGGGGGATTTGGAGCCCCTTGCGCTTCTTCATCTCCCGGCCAGAGACAAACCTGGGAATTCCAGAGAAAAACCGGGAATTCCGAGAGAAAAACCGGGAATTCCGGGAAAAAACCGGGAATTTTGGGGAAAAAACCGGGAATTTTGGGGGATTTTGGGGGATTTTGGGGGGTTTTGGAGCCCCTTGCGCTTCTTCATCTCCCGGCCAGAGACAAACCTGGGAATTCCAGAGAAAAACCGGGAATTCCAGAGGAAAACCGGGAATTCCGAGAGAAAAACCGGGAATTTGGGGAAAAAACCCGGAATTTTGGGGCATTTTTGGGGATTTTGGGGGGGTTTGGAGCCCCTTGCGCTTCTTCATCTCCCGGCCCGAGACAAACCTGGGAATTCCAGAGAAAAACCGGGAATTCCAGAGAAAAACCGGGAATTCCAGAGAAAAACCGGGAATTCCAGAGAAAAACCGAGAATTCCGGGAAAAAAACCGGGAATTTGGGGAAAAAACCCGGAATTTTGGGGGATTTTGGGGGATTTTGGGGGATTTTGGGGGGGTTTGGAGCCCCTTGCGCTTCTTCATCTCCCAGCCAGAGACAAACCTGGGAAAAAAACGGGAATTCCAGAGAAAAACCGGGAATTCCAGAGAAAAACCGGGAATTCCAGGAATTCCGGGAAAAAAACCCGGGAATTTGGGGAAAAAAACCCAGAATTTTGGGGAAAAACCCGGGAATTTTGGGGGAAAAAACCGGGAATTTTGGGGGATTTTGGGGGATTTTGGGGGGGTTTGGAGCCCCTTGCGCTTCTTCATCTCCCGGCCAGAGACAAACCTGGGAAAAACCGGGAATTCCAGAGAAAAATCGGGAATTTTGGGAATTCCAGGAAAAAAACCCCGGGAATTTGGGGAAAAAAACCGGAATTTTGGGGGGATTTGGGGGGATTTTGGGGGATTTTGGGGGATTTTGGGGGGTTTGGAGCTCCTTGCGCTTCTTCATCTCCCGGCCTGAGACAAACTTGGGAATTCCAGAGAAAAACCGGGAATTCCAGAGAAAAACCGGGAATTCCGGGAAAAAAAACCAGGAATTTTGGGAAAAAACCCGGGAATTTTGGGGGATTTTGGGGGATTTTGGGGGGGTTTGGAGCCCCTTGCGCTTCTTCATCTCCCGGCCCGAGACAAACCTGGGAAAAAACCGGGAATTCCGGGAAAAAAACGGGAATTTGGGGGAAAAAACCTGGAATTTTGGGGGAAAAAACCGGAATTTTGGGGGGATTTTGGGGGATTTTGGGGGATTTCGGGGGGTTTGGAGCCCCTTGAGCTTCTTCATCTCCCGGCCAGAGACAAACCTGGGGAAAACCGGGAATTCCGGGAGAAAAACCGGGAATTCCGGGGAAAAAAACTGGGAATTTGGGGGAAAAACCCGGAATTTTGGGGAAAAAACCGGAATTTGGGGGGATTTTGGGGAATTTTGGGGGATTTTGGGGGATTTTGGGGGATTTTGGGGGTGTTAGGAGCCCCATGAGCTTCTTCATTTCCTGGCCAGAGACAAACCTGGGAAAAAACCGGGAATTCCAGAGAAAAACCGGGAATTCCAGAGAAAAACCGGGAATTCTGGGAATTCTGAGAGAAAAACCGGGAATTTGGGGGAAAATACGGGAATTTTGGGGAAAAAAAAACGGAATTTTGGGGGGATTTTGGGGGGATTTTGGGGGGATTTTGGGGGGGTTTGGAGCCCCTTGAGCTTCTTCATCTCCCGGCCAGAGACAAACCTGGGAAAAAACCGGGAATTCCAGAGAAAAACCGGGAATTCCGAGAGAAAAACCGGGAATTCCGGGAATTCCGGGAAAAAAACCGGGAATTTTGGGGAAAAAACCGGGAATTTTGGGGGATTTTGGGGGATTTTGGGGGGGTTTGGAGCCCCTTGTGCTTCTTCATCTCCAGGCCAGAGACAAACCTGGGAATTCCAGAGAAAAACCGGGAATTCCGGGAATTCCGGGAAAAAACCCAGGAATTTTGGGGAAAAAAATGGGAATTTTGGGGATAAAAAACCGGAATTTTGGGGGGATTTTGGGGGATTTTGGGGGGGTTTGGAGCCCCTTGAGCTTCTTCATCTCCCGGCCAGAGACAAACCTGGGAAAAAACCGGGAATTCCAGAGAAAAACCGGGAATTCCAGAGAAAAACCGGGAATTTTGGGGAAAAAAACCCGGAATTTTGGGGGATTTTGGGGGGATTTTGGGGGGTTTTGGGGGGGTTTGGAGCCCCTTGAGCTTCTTCATCTCCCGGCCAGAGACAAACCTGGGAATTCCAGAGAAAAACCGGGAATTCCAGAGAAAAACCGGGAATTTGGGGGAAAAAACCGGGAATTCTGGGGGTTTTAAGGGGATTTGGGGGGGATTTTGGGGGATTTTGGGGGATTTTGGGTTTTTGGGGTTATTTTTGGGGGGATTTTCGGTGTCGTTTGGGGTTTTTTGGGGGTGATTTGGGGTTTTTTTGGGGTGTTTGGGGTTTTTTGGGGTGATTTGGGGTTTTTTTGGTGATTTTAGGGTTTTTTAGGGTTTTTTTAGGGTCGTTTGGTGGTTTTTTAGGGTGATTTTAGGGTTTTTTGGGGTTTTTTGGGGTTTTTTGGGGTGATTTGCAGTTTTTTAGGGTTTTTTTGGGGCGCTTTGGGGTTTTTTTGGGTGTCTGGGGCAGATTTTTTTGGGGGGAGATTTGGGGTTTTTTTGGAGTTTTTTGGGGTGATTTGGGTTTTTTGGGTGTCGGGTGAGGTTTTTTTTTTGAGGCCGTTTTAGGGTTTTTTTGGGGGTGATTTGGGGTTTTTTAGGGTTTTTTTGGGGGCGGTTTGGGGTTTTTTTGTGGGTGATTTGGGTTTTTTTGTGGGTGCTTTTAGTGGTTTTTTTGGGGATTATTTGGGGTTTTTTAGGGTTTTTTTGGGGGATGATTTGGGGTCTTTTAGGGTTTTTTTGGAGTGATTTGGGGTTTTTTAGGGTTTTTTTGGGGGGTGGTTTGGGGGTTTTTTTGGGGGTGATTTGGGGTTTTTTAGGGTTTTTTTGGGGGATGATTTGGGTTTTTTTTGGGTTTTTTTTGGGGCTGCTTTTAGAGGTTTTTTTGGGGTGATTTGGGGTTTTTTGGGGGTGATTTGGGGTTTTTTTGGGGGTGGTTTTAGTGGGTTTTTTGGGGATTATTTGGGGTTTTTTAGGGTTTTTTTGGGGGGTGCTTTTAGAGGTTTTTTTGGGGATGATTTGGGGTTTTTTAGGATTTTTTTTGGGGTGATTTGGGGTTTTTTAGGGGTTTTTTTGGGGCTGCTTTTAGAGGTTTTTTTGGGGTGATTTGGGGTTTTTTAGAGCTTTTTTGCGGGGTGGTTTGGGGGTTTTTTGGGGTGGTTTCAGTGCTTTTTTGGGGTGATTTGGATTTTTTGGGGTAGTTTCAGTGGTTTTTGGGGATATTTGGGGTTGGTTTTTTTGGGGTGGTTTTAGTGGTTTTTTTGGGGATGATTTGGGGTTTTTTAGGGCTTTTTTTGGGGGTGGTTTGGGGTTTTTTAGGGCTTTTTTTTGGGGTGGTTTGGAGTTTTTTTGGGGCTGCTTTTAGGAGTTTTTTTGGGGTGGTCTGGGGTTTTTTTGGGGGTGATTTGGGGTTTTTTTGGGGTGCTTTTAGAGGTTTTTTTGGTGTGATTTGGGGTTTTTTAGAGCTTTTTTTTGGGGTGGTTTGGGGTTTTTTTTGGGGTGGTTTCAGTACTTTTTTGGGGTGATTTGGATTTTTTTGGGGGTAGTTTCAGTGGTTTTTGGGGTGTTTGGGGTTGTTTTTTTTGGGGCTGCTTTTAGGGTTTTTTGGGGGTGATTTGGGGTTTTTTTGGGGTGATTTGGGGTTTTTTTTGGGGTGGTTTTAGAGGTTTTTTTGGGGTGATTTGGGGCTGCTTTTAGGGTTTTTTTTGGGGTGATTTGGGGTTTTTTTGGGGTGGTTTGGGGTTTTTTTTGGGGTGGTTTCACTGCTTTTTTGGGGTGATTTGGATTTTTTTGGGGTAGTTTCAGTGGTTTTTGGGGATATTTGGGGTTGGTTTTTTTGGGGCTGCTTTTAGGGTTTTTTGGGGGTGATTTGGGGTTTTTTTGGGGTTTTTTTGGGGTGATTTGGTTTTTTTTGGGGGGTGGTTTGGGGTTTTTTTGGGTTTTTTGGGGGTGGTTTGGGGTTTTTTTGGGTGATTTGGGGTTTTTTAGGGTTTTTTTGGGGTGATTTGGGTTTTTTGGGTGTCTGGGGTGAGGTTTTTTTTTTGAGGCCGTTTTAGGGTTTTTTTGGGGGTGATTTGGGATTTTTTAGGGTTTTTTGGGGGCGGTTTGGGGTTTTTTTGGGGGTGATTTGGGTTTTTTTGTGGGTGCTTTTAGTGGTTTTTTTTGGGGATTATTTGGGGTTTTTTAGGTTTTTTTTTTGGGGTGATTTGGGGTTTTTTAGGGTTTTTTGGGGCTGCTTTTAGGGTTTTTTGGGGGTGATTTGGGGTTTTTTGGGGTGGTTTTAGTGGTTTTTTTTGGGGATTATTTGGGGTTTTTTAGGGTTTTTTTTGGGGTGATTTGGGATTTTTTAGGGTTTTTTTGGGGCTGCTTTTAGTGTTTTTTTGGGGATGATTTGGGGTTTTTTAGGGTTTTTTTTGGGGTGATTTGGGGTTTTTTAGGGGTTTTTTTGGGGCTGCTTTTAGAGGTTTTTTTGGGGTGATTTGGGGTTTTTTAGAGCTTTTTTGGGGGGTGGTTTGGGGGTTTTTTGGGGTGGTTTCAGTGCTTTTTTGGGGTGATTTGGATTTTTTTGGGGGTAGTTTCAGTGGTTTTTGGGGATATTTGGGGTGGGAGTTTTTGGGGCTGCTTTTAGGGTTTTTTGGGGGTGATTTGGGGTTTTTTAGGGGTTTTTTTGGGGTGATTTGGGGTTTTTTAGGGGTTTTTTGGGGGTCCTTTTAGAGGTTTTTTTGGGGTGATTTGGGGTTTTTTAGGGTTTTTTTGGGGTTGTTTCAGGGTTTTTTGGGGTGGTTTTAGTGGTATTTTTGGGGTGATTTGGGGTTTTTTGGGACGTTTGGGGTTGTTTCAGGGTTTTTTTTGGGGGTGATTTGGGTTTTTTGGGGTGTCTGGGGTGAGGGTTTTTTTTTTGAGGCCGTTTTAGGGTTTTTTGGGGGCGGTTTGGGGTTTTTTTGGGGTGATTTGGGGTTTTTTTGGGGGGTGCTTTTTTGGGGATGATTTGGGGTTTTTTAGGGCTTTTTTTGGGGGTGGTTTGGGGTTTTTTTGGGGCTGCTTTTAGGAGTTATTTTGGGGTGATTTGGGGTTTTTTTGGGGTGGTTTGGGGTTTTTTTGGGGTGGTTTCAGTGCTTTTTTGGGGTGATTTGGATTTTTTTGGGGTGGTTTCAGTGCTTTTTTGGGGTGTTTGGGGTGGGATTTTTTGGGGCTGCTTTTAGGGTTTTTTGGGAGTGATTTGGGGTTTTTTTTGGGGGGGGCTTTTAGTGGTTTTTTTTGGGGATGATTTGGGGTTTTTTAGGGTTTTTTTGGGGATGATTTGGGGTTTTTTAGGGCTTTTTTTGGGGATGATTTGGGGTTTTTTAGGGCTTTTTTTGGGGATGATTTGGGGTTTTTTAGGGCTTTTTTTGGGGATGATTTGGGGTTTTTTAGGGTTTTTTTGGGGATGATTTGGGGTTTTTTAGGGTTTTTTTGGGGCTGCTTTTAGGAGTTATTTTGGGGTGATTTGGGGTTTTTTAGGGCTTTTTGGGGGGTGGTTTGGGGGTTTTTTGGGGTGGTTTCAGTGCTTTTTTGGGGTGATTTGGATTTTTTTGGGGTGGTTTCAGTGGTTTTTGGGGTGTTTGGGGTGGGATTTTTTGGGGCTGCTTTTAGGGTTTTTTGGGGGTGATTTGGGGTTTTTTTTGGGGTGGTTTTAGTGGTTTTTTTTTGGGGATGATTTGGGGTTTTTTAGGGGTTTTTTTGGGGTGCTTTGGGGTTTTTTAGGGTTTTTTAGGGGTTTTTTGGGGTGATTTGGGGTTTTTTAGAGCTTTTTTGGGGGGTGGTTTGGGGGTTTTTTGGGGTGGTTTCAGTGCTTTTTTGGGGTGATTTAGATTTTTTTGGGTAGTTTCAGTGGTTTTTGGGGTTGGTTTTTTTGGGGCTGCTTTTAGGGTTTTTTGGGGGTGATTTGGGGTTTTTTTTTGGGGTGGTTTTGGTGGGTTTTTTTGGGGATTATTTGGGGTTTTTTTGGGGGTGATTTGGGTTTTTTTGTGGGTGCTTTTAGTGTTTTTTTTGGGGATTATTTGGGGTTTTTTAGGTTTTTTTTTGGAGTGATTTGGAGTTTTTTAGGGATTTTTTTAGGGTTGTTTGGTTTTTTTTAGGGTGATTTTAGGGTTTTTTGGGGGTGATTTGGGGTTTTTTTGGGGTGATTTGGGGTTTTTTTTGGGGTGGTTTTAGAGGTTTTTTTGGGGTGATTTGGGGTTTTTTAGGGTTTTTTTGGGGGGTGTTTTTAGAGGTTTTTTTGGGGTGATTTGGATTTTTTGGGGTGGTTTCAGTGTTTTTTTGGGGTGTTTGGGGTGGGATTTTTTGGGGCTGCTTTTAGGGTTTTTTGGGGGTGATTTGGGGTTTTTTTGGGTTTTTTTTGGGGTGATTTGGTTTTTTTTTGGGGTGGTTTGGGGTTTTTTTGGGGATGATTTGGGGTTTTTTAGGGCTTTTTTGGGGGTGGTTTGGGGTTTTTTAGGGCTTTTTTTTGGGGTGTTTGGGGTTGTTTTTTTTGGGGCTGCTTTTAGGGTTTTTTGGGGGTGATTTGGGGTTTTTTTGGGGTGATTTGGGGTTTTTTTTGGGGTGGTTTTAGAGGTTTTTTTGGGGTGATTTGGGGCTGCTTTTAGGGTTTTTTTTGGGGTGATTTGGGGTTTTTTTGGGGTGGTTTCACTGCTTTTTTGGGGTGGTTTCAGTGCTTTTTTGGGGTGATTTGGATTTTTTTGGGGTGGTTTCAGTGGTTTTTGGGGTGTTTGGGGTGGGGTTTTTTGGGGCTGCTTTTAGGGTTTTTTTGGGGATGATTTGGGGTTTTTTAGGGCTTTTTTGGGGGGTGATTTGGGGTTTTTTTGGGGTTTTTTTGGGGCAGTTTGAATTTTTTTCGTGTTTTTTGGGGATTTTTTTTTTGTTCTGGTCGTGGTTTTGTTTTTGGGGGAATTTCTGGGGTTTTTGGGGTCCCTTTTCCCGTTTTTGGGGTCCCTTTCCCCGTTTTTGGGGTCCCTTTCCCCGTTTTTGGGGTCCTGACCTGTCCTTGTGGCTGCTCAGGGCCCCCAGGAGGCGCCCGCGCCGCTCCGACCTCGGCGTGCCCGAAAGCTGCGGAAAAATTGGGGAGAAAAACCCGGATTTAGGGAAAAAAAAAACAATTTGGGGGAAAAAAACCCCAATTTGGGGGAAAAATACCCAAAATTTGGGACAAAACCCCGAATTTTGGGGGAAAACCCCAAATATTTCAAGGGGAAATTCCCATTTTTGGGTCCAAATTCCCATTTTTGGGTCCGAATTCCCATTTTTGGATCCAAATTCTCATTTTTGGCTCCAAATCCCCATTTTTGAACTCAAAATTCTCATTTTTGGCTCTAAATTTCCATTTTTGGGCTCCAAATTCCCATTTTTGGACTCCACATTCTCATTTTTGGCTCTAAATTTCCATTTTTGGGTCCAAATTCTCATTTTTGGGCTCCAAATTCCCATTTTTGGGTCCAATTTCTCATTTTTGGGTCCAAATTCCCATTTTTGGGTCCAAATTTCCATTTTTGAACTCAAAATTCTCATTTTTGGCTCTAAATTTCCATTTTTGGGCTCCAAATTCTCATTTTTGGGTCCAAATTTCCATTTTTGGGTCCAATTTCTCATTTTCGGGCTCCAAATTCCCATTTTTGGGTCCAATTTCTCATTTTTAGGTCCAAATTCCCATTTTTGGGTCAAAATTCCCAATTTTGGGCTCCAAATTTCCATTTTTGGGCTCCAAATTTCCATTTTTGGGGTCCAAATTCCCATTTTTGGTCCAAATTCCCATTTTTGGACCCCAAATCCCCATTTTTGGGCTCCAATTCCCGTTTTTGGGCTCCAACCCAAAAATCAGAGGATTTCCACCCCCCAAAAATTGTTTTTTTTGTTTCCCTAAAAATCGTGGAGTTTTCCCCCCAAAATTAAGATTTTTTTCCCCAAATTCACATTCTTTTCCCCAAACCCTGCGATTTTCCCCCAAAATCAGGATTTTACCCCCCAAAACTCTTTTTTTTTTCCCCCAAAACCCAGGATATTTTCTCCTCCAAAATCAGGGATTTTTTCCCCAAAAATCAAGATTTTTTCCCCCCCAAAACCTGCGATTTTCCCCCCAAAAATCTTGATTTTTTCCCCCAAAATCGGGATTTTTTTCCCCAAAATCAAGGTTTTTTTCCCCAACCCCGTGTTTTCCCCAAAACCTGGGATTTTACCCCAAAAACCCAAAATTTTTTCCCAAAATTCAAGATTATTTTTTTTCCCCAAACTGGGATTTTTTTCCCCTAAAACCTGTGATTTTACCCCAAAAATCGAGATTTTCCCCCAAAACCCGGAATTTTTCCCTCCCCAAATCAGGATTTTTTTTCCCCCAAATTTGAATTTTTACCCAAACCCAAAATTCGAATTTTTTTCCCCAAAGCCTACAATTTTTCCCACAAAACTCAGGGTTTTTCCCCACAACCCGCAATTTTTCCCCAAAAATCCATTTTTTCCCCCAAACTTGGAATTTTTCCTCCCCAAATCAAGATTTTTTTCCCCAAAACCCAGGATTTTTTCCCCAAAAATTGAGTTTTTCCCCCAAAACCTGGGATTTCCCCCCCAAAAAATCAGGATTTTTCCCCAAAACCCACAATTTTTCCCCCAAAAATCAGGTTTTTCCCCTCAAGCCCAGGATTTTCCCCCAAAAATCAGGATTTTTCCCCAAACTGGGATTTTTTTCCCCAAAAATCCATTTTTTCCTGCAAATCTGGAATTTTTTCCTCCCACAATCAGGATTTTTTTCCCCAAAATCCACGAATTTTCCCCAAAAATCGAGATTTTCCCCCCAAACCTGGAATTTTTTCCCCCCAAATCAGGATTTTTTCCCCAAAACCGCTGTTTTTTCCCCAAAAATCCTTTTTTTCCCCAAACCAAAATTTTTTTTCCCAAAACCTGCGATTTTTTTCCCCAAAAATCAAGATTTTTCCCCCCAAAACCCGTGATTTTTCCCCCCAAAATCAGGATTTTTCCCCCCAAAATTCGGGTTTTTTTCCCCAAATCCGGGATTTTTTTCCCCAAAAATCCTTTTTTCCCCCAAACCAGAATTTTTTTCCCAAAACCTGCGATTTTTTCCCCAAAAATTGAGATTTTCCCCCCCCAAAATCAGGATTTTTCCCCAAACTGGGATTTTTTTCCCCAAAAATCCATTTTTTCCTGCAAACCTGGAATTTTTTCCTCCCACAATCAGGATTTTTTCCCCAAAATCCACGAATTTTCCCCAAAAATCGAGATTTTCCCCCCAAACCTGGAATTTTTTCCCTCCAAATCAGGATTTTTTCCCCAAAACCGCTGTTTTTTCCCCAAAAATCCTTTTTTTCCCCCAAACCAGAATTTTTTTTCCCAAAACCTGTGATTTTTTCCCCAAAAATTGAGATTTTTCCCTCCCAAATCAGGATTTTTCCCTAAAACCCACAATTTTCCCCCAAAAATCCTTTTTTCCCCCAAATCAGATTTTTTTTCCCAAAACCTGTGATTTTTTCCCCAAAAACCTGTGATTTTCCCCCCCCAAAATCAGGATTTTTCCCCCCAAAATTCGGGGTTTTTTCCCCAAACCCACAATTTTTCCCCAAAAATCCTTTTTTTCCCCCAAACCAGAATTATTTTTCCCAAAACCTTTGATTTTTTCCCCAAAAATCGAGATTTTCCTCCCCCAAAACCCTTGATTTTTCCCCCCAAAATTCGGGTTTTTTTCCCCAAAAATTGAGATTTTTCCCCAAAAATCAGGATTTTTCCCCAAACTGGGATTTTTTCCCCCAAAAATCCATTTTTTCCTGCAAACCTGGAATTTTTTCCTCCCACAATCAGGATTTTTTTCCCCAAAATCCACGATTTTTCCCCCAAAATCGAGATTTTCCCCCCAAATCAGGATTTTTTCCCCAAAACCGCTGTTTTTTCCCCAAAAATCCTTTTTTTCCCCAAACCAGAATTTTTTTTCCCCAAACCTGTGATTTTTTCCCCAAAAATCAACATTTTTCTCCCAAACCCTGGATTTTTCCCCCCAAAATTCGGGTTTTTTCCCCAAATCCAGGATTTTTTTCCCCAAAAATCCTTTTTTCCCCCAAACCAGAATTTTTTTCCCCAAAACCTGCGATTTTTTCCCCAAAAATTGAGATTTTTCCCCAAAACTGGGATTTTTTCCCCCCCAAATCAGGATTTTTCCCCAAAACCCACAATTTTTCCCAAAAATTCTTTTTTTCCCCCAAACCAGAATTTTTTTCCCAAAACCTGCGATTTTTTCCCCAAAAATCAAGATTTTTCTCCCAAACCCTGGATTTTTCCCCCCAAAATTCGGGTTTTTTTCCCTAAATCCGGGACTTTTTTCCCCAAAAATCCTTTTTTTCCCCCAAACCAGAATTTTTTTTCCCAAAACCTGTGATTTTTTCCCCAAAAATCAAGATTTTTCTCCCCCAAACCCGTGATTTTTCTCCCCAAAATTTGGGGTTTTTTCCCCAAATCCGGGATTTTTTTCCCCAAAAATCCTTTTTTCCCCCAAACCAGAATTTTTTTTCCCAAAACCTGCGATTTTTTCCCAAAAATCAAGATTTTTCTCCCAAACCCTGGATTTTCCCCCAAAATCAGCATTTTTTTCCCCAAACCCCGCTGTTTTTCCCCCAAAAATCCATTTTTTTCCCCCAAATCCGGGATTTTTTCCCCCAAAACCTGTGATTTTTCCCCAAAAACCTGTTTTTTTTCCCTCCCCAAATCAGGATTATTCCCTAAAACCCACAATTTTTCCCCAAAAATCCTTTTTTTCCCCCAAACCAGATTTTTTTTCCCAAAACCTGCGATTTTTTTCCCCAAAAATTGAGATTTTTCCCCCCCAAACCCGTGATTTTCCCCCCCAAAATCAGCATTTTCCCCCCAAAAATCCGGGTTTTTTTCCCCAAATCCGGGATTTTTTTCCCCAAAAATCCATTTTTCCCCCCCAGCTGTGGATTTTTTCCCGAATTCGGGGTTTTTTGCCCCGTTTTGGGCTGACCGGGCCGAGCAGCAGCGCGTCCCAGTTGGAATTGGCGAAGGGGAGAATTTCCCGCTCCAGGTCGAAATATTTCTTCTTGCAGCAGACGCTGAGGTGGTAGAGCAGGAGGTGAGCCACGTCCACCCTGCAATTCCAGAGAAATCCCGGGAATTTGGGGCAAAATCCCGGGAAAATGGGAAAAACAAAAAAAAATGGGAGAAAAATTGAAAAAATTGGGGGAAAAATGACAAAAAATGGTAAAAAAATGGGGAAAATGCAAATAAAAAAGGGGAAATGTAATTAAAAATGGAGGGTTTGGGGTGAGCCACGTCCACCCTGCAATTCCAGAGAAATCCCGGGAATTTGGGGCAAAATCCCGGGAAAATGGGAAAATACCGAAAAAAAATGGAGAAAAACGGAAAAAATTGGGGGGAAAATGGTAAAAAATGGTAAAAAAATGGGGAAAATGCAAATAAAAAAGGGGGAATTGCGGTAAAAATGAAGGGGAAATGGAGGGTTTGGGGTGAGCCACGTCCACCCTGAAATTCCAGACAAATCCCAGGGAATTTGGGGCAAAATCCCGGGAAAATGGGAAAAAAAAAAAAAAAAATGGGAGAAAAACGGAAAAAATTGGGGGAAAAACGGTTAAAAAATGGGGAAAATGCAAATAAAAAAGGGGGAATTGCAGTAAAAAATGAAGGGAATTGAGGGTTTGGGGTGAGCCACGTCCACCCTGGAATTCCAGAGAAATCCCAGAGAAATTGGGGCAAAATCCCGGGAAAATGGGAAAAACAAAAAAAAATGGGAGAAAAATGGAAAAAAATGGGGGAAAAATGACAAAAAATGGTTAAAAAATGGGGAAAATGCAAATAAAAATGGGGGAAATGTAATTAAAAATTGAGGGTTTGGGGTGAGCCACGTCCACGCTGCAATTCCAGAGAAATCCCGGGAATTTGGGGCAAAATCCCGGGAAAATGGGAAAAACAAAAAAAAAATGGAGAAAAATGACAAAAATTGGGGGGAAAACGGTAAAAAAATGGTAAAAAAATGGGGAAAATGCAAATAAAAAAGGGGGAATTGTAATTAAAAATTGAGGGTTTGGGGTGAGTCATGTCCACCCTGGAATTCCAGAGAAATCCTGGGAAAATGGGGCAAAATCCCGGGAAAATGGGAAAAAACAAAAAATGGGAGAAAAATGGAAAAAAATGGAGGAAAAATGACAAAAAATGGTAAAAAAATGGGGAAAATGCAAATAAAAAAGGGGGAATTGCGGTAAAAAAATGAAGGGAATTGAGGGTTTGGGGGGGAAATTTCCTGGAATTCCAGAGAAATCCCGGGAAATTGGGGCAAAATCCCGGGAAAATGGGAAAAACAAAAAAAAAATGGAGAAAAACGGAAAAAATTGGGGGAAAAATGACAAAAAATGGTAAAAAAATGGGGAAAATGCAAATAAAAAAGGGGGAATTGTAATTAAAAATGGAGGGTTTGGGGTGAGCCACGTCCACCCTGGAATTCCAGAGAAATCCTGGGAATTTGGGGCAAAATCCCGGGAAAATGGGAAAATCAAAAAAAAAATGGAGAAAAACGGAAAATAATTGGGGAAAAAATGACCAAAATTGGGGGGAAAATGGTAAAAAATGGGGGAATTGTAATTAAAAATTGAGGGTTTGGGGTGAGCCACGTCCACCCTGGAATTCCAGAGAAATTCCGGGAATTTGGGGCAAAATCCCGGGAAAATGGGAAAATCCCCCCAAAAAATGGGAGAAAAATGGAAAAAAAAGGGGGAAAAATGACAAAAATTGGGGGAAAATGGTAAAAAAATGGGGAAAATGTAAATAAAAAAGGGGGAATTGCGGTAAAAAATGAAGGGAATTGAGGATTTGGGGTGGAAATTCCCTGGAATTCCAGAGAAATCCCCGAGAAATTGAGGGAAAATCCCGGGAAAATGGGAAAATCCGTGTGAAATGGGAGGAAAATTTAAAAAAATGGGGGGAAAAACAACAAAAAAAGGGGTGAAAATGGTAAAAAATGGGGAAAATGCAAATAAAAAACTCGGGAATGGAGAATTTGGGAAAGGAGAGGGAATCAAGGAAGGATTTGGGGAATTTGGGGGAATTTTGGGGAATTTGGGGAATTTTGGGGATTTGGGGGGATTTTGGGGGAATTTTGGGGAATTTTGGGAATTTTGGGAATTTGGGGGGATTTTGGGGATTTTTGGGGATTTTTGGGGATTTTTGGGGATTTTTTTGGGAATTTTGGGGAAATTTTTTAGAATTTTGGGGGATTTGGGGGGAATTCTTGGGAATTTTTGGAGAATTTTTGGGGAATTTTTGGGGAATTTTTTGGGAATTTTTGGGGTGGGTTCAGGGCGGTTTTGGGGCGTTTTTAGTGGATTTTGGGGGCATTTGGGGGATTTTTGGGGTGGTTTGGGGGTGCTTTTTGTCCATGTTAGGGTTTTTTTTTGAGGGGTGTCTATGAGAGGTTTTTGGGGTGGATTTGGGGTGGATTTGGGATTTTTTGGGTGTTTTTGGGCTGGTTTTGGGGCTGGTTTTGGGGTGGATTTGGGGTGGATTTGGGATTTTTTGGGTGTTTTTGGGCTGTTTTTGGGGCTGTTTTTGGGGTGGATTTGGGGTGGATTTGGGATTTTTTGGGTGTTTTTGGGCTGTTTTTGGGGCTGGTTTTGGGGTGTTTTGAGTGGATTTTTGGGGAGTTTTGGTGGTTTCTGGGGGGTTTGGGGCTGGATTTTGTCTGGTTTAGGGGTTTGGGGCTGTTTATGGGATTTTTTGGAGTTTTTGGAGTTTTTTGGGTGGTTTTGGGGTGTTTCTTGGGGCTGATTCGGGGCTGGGATTTGGGTTGAATTTTGGGCTAATTTGGGGTTAATTTGGGGCTGTTTCTGGGCTTTTTGGGGTGGTTTTGGGGTGATTTTAGGGTGTTTTGGGGTGGTTTTGGAGCTGTTTTTAGGGTGTTTTGGGGGTTCTTTTGGGTGGTTTTGGAGCTGATTTGGGGCTGGGATTTGGGTTGAATTTTGGGCTGATTTGGGGCTAATTTGGGGCTGTTTCTGGGCTTTTTGGGGTGGTTTTGGGGTGTTTTTGGGACTGATTTTGGGGTGGTTTTGGAGCTGGTTTTGGGCTGGTTTTGGGGTTGTTTTTGGGGCTGATTTTGGGGTGGTTTTGGAGTTTTTGGTTGGTTTTGGGTGGTTTTGGGGTGGTTTTGGAGTTGGTTTTGGGGGTTTTTTTGGGTGGTTTTTGGAGCTGATTTGGGGCTGATTTGGGGCTGGGATTTGGGTTGAATTTTGGGCTGGGTTTTGGGCTAATTTGGGGCTGTTTCGGGGGTTTTTGGGGTGGTTTTGAGGTATTTTTTGGGCTGGTTCTGGAGCTCGTTTTGGGCTGGTTTTGGGGCTGGTTTTTGGGTGGTTTTGGGGGGTTTTTGGATCTGGTTTTTGGGTGGTTTTGGGGTGTTTTTTGGGGCTGATTTTGGGGTGGATTTTGGGGTTTTGGGTGGTTTCTGAGGTTTTGGGGTGGTTTGGGGGTTTTTGGGTTGGTTTTGGGGTTTTTGGGGAGTTTTCGGATGGTTTTGGGCTGGTTTTGGGGTTTTTGGGGGTTTTTGGGCTGGTTTTGGGGTGCGGTTGGAGCAGTTTCTGGGTTTTTTCGGGGTGGTTTTGGAGCTGTTTCTGGGGGTTTTTGGGTGGTTTTTTGGGGTGTTTTTGGGCTGGTTTTGGGCTGGTTTTGAGGTGTTTTTGGGCTGTTTTTGGGGTGTTTTTGGGTCCCCCCTCACCAGCGCAGGGGCAGCCTCCGCACGCTCTCGGCTCCCCCCCGGCAGACGCTGCACTCGAAGACGTAAAACCTGCAAAGGAACCCCAAAATTACCCCAAAATCACCCAAAAATTACCCCAAAATCCATCCCTGAACCACCCCAAAATCACCCCAAAATCCATCCGTGAATCACCCCAAAATCCATCCCTGAATCACCCCAAAATCACCCCAAAATTCATCTCAAAATCACCCCAAAATTCATCTCAAAATCACCCCAAATCAACCCAAATTCAGCCCAAAATTCATCCCAAATTCAGCCTCAAATCCATCCTAAAATCATCCAAAATCACCCCAAAATTACCCCAAAATCCATCCCTGAATCACCCCAAAATCCATCCCTGAATCACCTCAAATTCACCCCAAAATCACCCCAAAATTACCCCAAAATCCATCCCTGAATCACCCCCAAATCAACCCAAATTCAGCCCAAAATTCATCCCAAATTCAGCCCCAAATCCATCCTAAAATCATCCAAAATCACCCCAAAATCACCCCAAAATCCATCCCCGAATCACCCCCAAATCAACCCAAATTCAGCCCAAAATCCATCCCAAATTCAGCCCAAATTCAGCCCTAAATCCATCCTAAAATCATCCAAAATCACCCCAAAATCACCCCAAAATCCATCCCTGAATCACCCCAAAATCAACCCAAATTCAGCCCAAAATCCATCCCAAATTCAGCCCAAATTCAGCCCTAAATCCATCCTAAAATCATCCAAAATCACCCCAAAATCACCCCAAAATCCATCCCTGAATAACCCCAAAATCCATCCCTGAATCACCCCAAATTCACCCCAAAATCACCCCAAAATTACCCCAAAATCCATCCCCGAATCACCCCCAAATCAACCCAAATTCAGCCCAAAATTCATCCCAAATTCACCCCAAAATCATCCTAAAATCACCCCAAAATCATCCCAAAATCACCTCAAAATCCATCCCTGAATCACCCCAAATTCAGCCCAAAATCCATCCCAAATCACCCCCAAATTACCCCAAATTCACCCCAAATTCACCCCAAATTCATCCCCAAATCCATCCCAAAATTACCCCAAAATTGCAGGAAAATCCCCCCAAAGTAATGGGAAAAAAACCCCAAAAAATCAGGAAAAAAATTCCAAAACCCCCCAAAAATGGGAAAATTCCCCCAAATAATGAGAAAAATCCCCAAATTCCCCAAAATTGGGAAAAATCCCCAAAACAACATTAAAAAAATCCCAAATTTTCAGGAAAAAGCCCCAAAAAATCAGGAAAAAAATTCCCCAAAATTCCCCCAAAATCGGGAAAAATTCCCCAAAAATCGGGAAAAATTCCCAAAATTCCCCCAAAATCAGGAAAAATTCCCTAAAACCCCAAAATAACGGGAAAAATCCCAAACACCCCCCCCAAAAATCGGGAAAAATCTCCAAAACAACATTAAAAAAATCCCAAAATCACAGGAAAAAGCCCCAAAAAATCAGGAAAAAAAATCCCCAAAATTCCCCAAAAATCGGGAAAAATTCCCCAAAAATCGGGAAAAATGCCCAAAATTCCCCCAAAACCGGGAAAAATTCCCTAAAACCCCAAAATAATGGGAAAAATCCCAAACACCCCCCCAAAAAATTGGGAAAAATCTCCAAAACAACATTAAAAAAATCCCAAATTTACAGGAAAAAGACCCAAAAAATTGGGAAAAAAAATCCCCAAAATTCCCCAAAAATCGGGAAAAATTCCCCAAAAATCGGGAAAAATTCCCAAAATTCCCCCAAAACTTGGGAAAAATCCCAGAACCCCCAAAATAATGGGAAAAATCCCAAACCCCCCCAAAAAAACTGGAAAAAAATCCCCAGATCACATGAAAAAGCCCTAAAAAATCAGGAAAAAAATCCCAAATATACCCCAAAAATCAGGAAAAATTCCCCAAAAATCGGGAAAAATTCCCAAAATTCCCCCAAAACTGGGAAAAATTCCCTAAAACCCCAAAATAATGGGAAAAATCCCAAACCCCCCCCCAAAAATTGAGAAAAATCTCCAAAACAACATTAAAAAAATCCCAAATTTTCAGGAAAAAGCCCCAAAAAATCTGGAAAAAAAATCCCCCAAATTCCCCAAAAATCGGGAAAAATTCCCCAAAAATCGGGAAAAATCCCCAAAATTCCCCCAAAACCGGGAAAATTTCCCTAAAACCCCAAAATAATGGGAAAAATCCCAACCCCCCCCCCCCAAAAAATTGAGAAAAATCTCCAAAACAACATTAAAAAAATCCCAAAATCACATGACAAAGCCCTAAAAAATCAGGAAAAAAATCCCAAACATTCCCCAAAAATCGGGAAAAATTCCCAAAATTCCCCAAAACTTGGGAAAATTCCCCAAACCCCCCCAAAATTCCGGCAAGGCCCCGGGGGCGTCACCTGTCGCCGTAGAGCAGCGGCTTGGAGAGGCACTGGGTGCAGGCCTCGTGGAACCACTGCCAGCAGCGGCAGCACTGCAGCATCTTCAGGTTCCAGCTGGAATGGAATTCGGGAATTCTGGGAATTCTGGGAATTCTGGGAATTTTTGGGAATTTTTTGGGAATTTTTTGGGATTTTTTGGGAATTTTTTGGGAATTTTTGGGGGGTTTTAGGGGGATTTTAAGGAGATTTAGGAAGGTTTGGAGGAGTGGATTTGCAACACTGCAGCATCTTCAGGTTCCAGCTGGAATGGAATTCGGGAATTCTGGGAATTCTGGGAATTCTGGGATTTTTTTGGAATTTTTTTGGATTTTTTGGGAATTTTTTGGGAATTTTTTGGAATTTTTTTCAAATTTTTGGGGGGTTTTAGAGGGATTTTAAGGAGATTTAGGAAGGTTTGGAGGAGTGGATTGGCAGCACTGCAGCAACTTCAGGTTCCAGCTGGAATGGAATTCAGGAATTCTGGGAATTCTCAGATTTTTGGGAATTTTTGGGAATTTTTTGGGAATTTTTTGGGATTTTTTGGGAATTTTTTGGGAATTTTTTGGGAATTTTTGGGGGGTTTTAGGGGGATTTTAAGGAGATTTAGGAAGGTTTGGAGGAGTGGATTTGCAGCACTGCAGCAACTTCAGGTTCCAGCTGGAACGGAATTCGGGAATTCTGGGAATTCTGGGAATTTCTGGAATTTTTTGGAATTTTTTGGGAATTTTTTGGGATTTTTTTGGATTTTTTGGGAATTTTTTTGAATTTTTTTCAAATTTTTGGGGGGTTTTAGAGGGATTTTAAGGAGATTTAGGAAGGTTTGGAGGAGTGGATTGGCAGCACTGCAGCAACTTCAGGTTCCAGCTGGAATAAAATCCCAGGAATTCTGGGAATTCTCAGATTTTTGGGAATTTTTGGGAATTTTTTGGGAATTTTTTGGGATTTTTTGGGAATTTTTGGGGAATTTTTTGGGAATTTTTGGGGGGTTTTAGGGGGATTTTAAGGAGATTTAGGAAGGTTTGGAGGAGTGGATTTGCAGCACTGCAGCAACTTCAGGTTCCAGCTGGAACGGAATTCGGGAATTCTGGGAATTCTGGGAATTCTGGGATTTTTTTGGAATTTTTTTGGATTTTTTGGGAATTTTTTGGGAATTTTTTGGATTTTTTTTTTAATTTTTGGGGGGTTTTAGAGGGATTTTAAGGAGATTTTGGGAGGTTTGGAGGAGCGGATTGGCAGTACTGCAGCAACTTCAGGTTCCAGCTGGAACAGAATTTAGGGAATTCTGGGAATTCTGGGAATTCTGGGATTTTTTTGGAATTTTTTTGGAATTTTTGGGATTTTTTGGGGATTTTTGGGGAATTTTTTTTTAATTTTTTGAGGGTTTTAGAGGGATTTTAAGAGGATTTTGGGAGGTTTGGAGGAGTGGATTTGCAGCACTGCAGCATCTTCAGGTTCCAGCTGGAACGGAATTCGGGAATTCTGGGAATTCCAGGAATTCAGGAATTTTTTGGGAATTTTTTGGGAATTTTTTGGGATTTTTTGGGAATTTTTTGAGAATTTTTGGGGGGTTTTAGGGGGATTTTAAGGAGATTTAGGAAGGTTTGGAGAAGTGGATTTGCAGCACTGCAGCATCTTCAGGTTCCAGCTGGAACAGAATTCGGAAATTCTGGGAATTCCAGGAATTCAGGAATTTTTTGGGAATTTTTTGGGAATTTTTTGGGAATTTTTGGGGATTTTTTGGGAATTTTTTGGGAATTTTTGGGGGGTTTTAGGGGGATTTTAAGGAGATTTAGGAAGGTTTGGAGGAGCGGATTGGCAGCACTGGGAGCATCTTCAGGTTCCAGCTGGAACGGAATTCGGGAATTCTGGGAATCCTGGGAATTGTGGGAATTTTGGGAATTTTTTTGGGAATTTTTTGGGAATTTTTTGGGATTTTTTTTGGGAATTTTGGGGAGATTTTGGGGGGATTTAAAGGGATTTTAAAGGGATTTTGGGGAGGTTTTGAGGAGGGGACTGGGAGCACTGGGAGCATCTTCAGGTTCCAGCTGGGAACAAAATCCTGGGAATTTTGGGAATTTTTGGGGAATTTTTGGGGGAATTTTTGGGAAATTTTTGGGGGAAGCTTTTGGGGGAATTTTGAGGGTTTTTAGAGGGATTTTAGGGGAAATTGGGGGGCGATTTTGGGGCCGTTTTTGGGCTGTTTGGGGTGGGGGTTTTTTTGGTGGGAATTTCAGGATTTTTTCAGGAATTTTGGGAATTTCAGGAGTTTTTTGGGATCCTCCCTGCCCAGAACCCCCCTGGACGCAGGGGCAGCGCTGGAGCTCGGGCAGGCGAAATTTGGGGCCATTTTGGGATTTTGGGGCCATTTTGGGGCCATTTTTGGGCAATTTCAGCCGGGATTTCTTTGGGAACTGTGGGATTTTTTCAGGAATTCCAGGAATTCCGGGAATTTTGGGAATGTGACTCACTGCAGTCTCAGGCGCAGCGCTGGAGCTCGGGCAGGAGGGAATTTGGAACCGTTTTGGGGTTTCGAGGCCGTTTTTGGGGCGATTTCGGCCGGGATTTCTTTGGCAACAGTGGGATTTTTTTGGGAATTCTGAAGATTTTGGGAATTTTGGGAATGTGACTCACTGCAGTCTCAGGGGCAGCGCTGGAGCTCGGGCAGGAGGGAATTTGGGGCCGTTTTGGGGTTTCGAGGCCGTTTTTGGGGCGATTTCGGCCGGGATTTCTTTGGGAACGGCCGGATTTTCTCAGGATTTTCTCGGGATTTTTTTTTTTGGGATAATTTTTTTTTGGGAATTCCGGGAATGTTGGGAATGTGACTCACTGTCCGGGCCCGCCGCAGTAGCAGTAGCAGTGCTGGAGGTTGTGCAGGTGCGGGGGGTCCCAGTCCAGGGCCCCGAGCGCGTACGGCAGCGCCGACTTCATCCTCAGCATCGCCCGCGCCTGCGGGCCCCGCCGGAGCGCGCCCCCGCGCTGGGAAAACACCGGGAAAAATACCGGGAAAACCATTGGGAATCAACGGGAAAACCACCGGGAATCAGCACCAGGAATCCCGGCTTCATCCTCAGCATCGCCCGCGCCTGCGGGCCCCGCCGGAGCGCGCCCCCGCGCTGGGAAAACACCGGGAAAAATACCGGGAAAACCGGGAAAAACATTGGGAATCAACGGGAAAAACATTGGGAAAACCATTGGGAATCAACGGGGAAAACACCGGGAATCAGTGCTGGGAATCCCGGCTTCATCCTCAGCATCGCCCGCGCCTGCGGGCCCCGCCGGAGCGCGCCCCCGCGCTGGGAAAACACCGGGAAAAATACCGGGAAAACCATTGGGAATCAACGGGAAAAACACCGGGAATCAATGGGAAAAACATCGGGAAAAACACCGGGAATCAGCACCGGGAATCCCGGCTTCATCCTCAGCATCGCCCGCGCCTGCGGGCCCCGCCGGAGCGCGCCCCCGCGCTGGGAAACACCGGGAAAAATACCGGGAAAACCGGGAAAAACATCGGGAATCAACAGGAAAAACACCGGGAAAAACATTGGGAATCAACGGGAAAAACACCGGGAATCAGCACCGGGAATCCCGACTTCATCCTCAGCATCGCCCGCGCCTGCAGGCCCCGCCGGAGCGCGCCCCCG
This sequence comes from Poecile atricapillus, assembly GCF_030490865.1. Taxonomy (NCBI): domain Eukaryota; kingdom Metazoa; phylum Chordata; class Aves; order Passeriformes; family Paridae; genus Poecile; species Poecile atricapillus. Next base: position 1,108,725 of record NC_081274.1, on the reverse strand, counting down.
AACTGGGAAAACACCGGGAAAATACCGGGAAAACATCGGGAAAAACATTGGGAATCAACAGGAAAAATAATGGAAATCAACAGGAAAAACACCAGGAAAAACACTGGGAATCAACGGGAAAAAACACCGGGAAAAACACCGGGAATCAACGGGAAAAATACCGGGAATCCACGGGAAAACCATGGGGAATCAATGGGAAAAACACCAGGAAAAACACCGGGAACCAATGGGAAAAACACTGGGAATTAACAGGAAAAACACCGGGAAAACCACGGGGAATCAACGGGAAAAACATCAGGAATCAATGGGAAAAACACCGGGAATCAACAGGAAAATTACTGGGAAAACACCGGGAAAAACATCGGGAAAACACCGGGAAAAATACTGGGAATCAATGGGAAAAACACCGGGAAAACCATTGGGAATCAATGGGAAAAACACCGGGAATCAACGGGAAAAACACCGGGAAAAACATCAGGAATCAATGGGAAAAATACCAGGAAAAACACTGGGAAAACACCGGGAAAAATACTGAGAATCAACGGGAAAACACCGGGAAAACACCGAGAAAACTGGGAAAAACATTGGGAATCAACAGGAAAAACATTGGGAATCAACAGGAAAAACACCAGGAATCAATGGGAGAAACACCAGGAAAAACATTGGGAATCAACGGGAAAAATACCGGGAAAACACCGGGAAAAACATCGGGAAAACACCGGGAAAAATACCGGGAATCAACGGGAAAAACACTGGGAAAACCATTGGGAATCAATGGGAAAAACACCGGGAATCAATGGGAAAAACACCGGGAAAACAACGGGAAAAACATTGGGAATCAACAGGAAAAACACCAGGAATCAATGGGAGAAACACCAGGAATCAGTGGGAAAAACACCAGGAAAAACATTGGGAATCAACGGGAAAAATACCGGGAAAACACCGGGAAAAACATCGGGAAAACACCGGGAAAAATACCGGGAATCAACGGGAAAAACACTGGGAAAACCATTAGGAATCAATGGGAAAAACACCGGGAATCAACGGGAAAAACACTGGGAAAACACTGGGAAAAGCACCGGGAAAACACCTGGAAAAATGGGAATTCACACTGGGAAAAACGTGGGAAAACACCGGGAATTACACTGGGAATTACATTGGGAAAATCCCGGGAATTAACGGGAAAACCGCAGGAATTCCAGTGGGAATTAACGGGAAAATCCTGGGAATTCCAGTGAGAATTAACGGGAAAAGTCCCGGGAATTAACGGGAATTCCAGCAGGAATTAACGGGAAAACCCCGGGAATTAACAGGAAAATCCTGGGAATTCCAGTGGGAATTAACGGGAATTCCAGCGGGAATTAACAAATCCCGATTGGGGCTACAAAAAAAATCCATTCTGACCCCAAAACCGAGATTGGGACCCCAAAAATTGGGAATTTCCAGCCCAAAATTTGGAGCTGGAAGCACAAAACCGGGATGGGAGCCCAAAAACCGGGAATTCCCAGCCGGAAAAACGGGATTTCGGGTGCAAAAATTGGGATTTTGGGGCCGAATCCCGGGATTTGGGGCCCCTGACTCAGCGGTTTTTTCCCCTGGGGGGGCGGGATTTGGGGAATTGTTGGGAATTGTTGGGAATTGCTGGGAATTGTTGGGAATGTTGGGAATTTTTGGGAATTTTTGGGAATTTGGGGCTGACCTTGGTGGCCACGGCGAACACGCAGCGGCGGCAGCTCCAGGGCCCGGCGCCGCCGGGGGGAGGGGGAACGTGGCAGCGCTGGTGATACGCTGGGAAAAACGGGAATTCCCGGCAATTCCCGGAATTATTTGGGAATTTGGGAACCCCCCCCGAGCCTTTTCCCAGCCCTTCCCCCTTTTTCCCGACATTATTCCCATATTTTTTCGCCCAAATTCACTTTTTCCCCCATTTTTTCTCATTTTCACCCCATTTTTTCCCATTTTCCCCCCATTTTTTTCCCATTTTTCCCCAATTTCCCCATTTTCCCCTTTTCCCATTTTTCCCATTTTCCCCCATTTCCCCACATTTTCCCCATTTTTCCCGTTTTTCCCGTTTCCCCAAATTTTTTTCCAGCTTTTTCCCATTTTTCCCCCATTTTTCTCCCCGTCTTTCCCCATTTTTCCCATTTTTTCCTGTTTTCCCCCCATTTTTCCCCATTTCCCCCCATTTTTTCCATTTTTCCCCCCATTTTTCCCGTTTTCCCCCCATTTTTCCCATTTTCCCCCTAATTTTCCTCAATTTCCCCGTTTTCCTCATTTTTCCCATTTTCCCCCCCTTTTTCCCCATTTTCCCCCCTTTTCCCCATTTTTTCCCATTTTTCCCCATTTTCCCCCATTTTTCCCGTTTTCCCCCATTTTTCCCATTTTTCCTGTTTTCCCTGTTTTTTCCCCCATTCTGTTCCCGTTTTCCCCATTTTTCCCATTTTCCCCGATTTTTCCCCCGTTTTTTCCCATTTTCCCCGTTTTTTCCCCCATTCCGTTCCCATTTCCCCCGTATTTCCCATTTTTCCCATTTTCCCCGTTTTTTCCCCCATTCTGTTCCCATTTTCCCCGTTTTTCCCCATTTTTCCCATTTTCCCCATTTTTTTCCCCATTCTGTTCCCGTTTTCCCCTCTTTTTCCCATTTTTCCCATTTTTTCCCCCATTCCGTTCCCGTTTTTTCCCATTTTCCCCCATTTTTCCCATTTTCCCCGTTTTTTTCCCCATTCTGTTCCCGTTTTCCCCTCTTTTTCCCGTTTTTCCCATTTTTTCCCCCATTCCGTTCCCGTTTTTTCCCCGTTTCCCCCATTTTTCCCATTTTTCCCCATTTTTTCCCCCATTCTGTTCCCGCTTTTTTTGCCCGTTTTTTCCCGTTTTTTCCCATTTTCCCCCCGTTTTTCCCATTTTCCCCGTTTTCCCCCCATTCTGTTCCCATTTTTCCGTTTTCCCCGTTTTTTCCCCGTTTTTTCCCCGTTTTTGCCATTTTCCCCGTTTTTTTCCCCATTCCGTTCCCGTTTTTCCCCGTTTTTCCCGTTTTCCCCCCATTCCTTCCCGTTTTTTCCCATTTTCCCTCATTTTTCCCATTTTCCCCGTTTTTTCCCCCATTCCATTCCCGTTTTCCCCATTTTTCCCGTTTTTTCCCATTTTCCCGGTTTTTTCCTTCATTTTTTCCCATTCCGTTCCCAATTTTTCCCCGTTTTTCCCGTTTTCCCGGTTTTTTCCCCCATTCCGTTCCCATTTTTCCCCGTTTTTCCCGTTTTCCCGGTTTTTCCCCCGTTTTTTCCCATTTTCCCGTTTTTTTCCCCCATTTCCTGCTCCTCCTCCTCACCGTGGCCGCATTTCCCGTTTTTTTCCCCCGTTTTTTCCCGTTTTCCCGTTTTTTTCCCCCGTTTCCTCCTCCTCCTCCTCACCGTGGCCGCATTTCCCGGTTTTTTCCCCGTTTTTTCCCGTTTTCCCGGTTTTTTCCCCCGTTTTTTCCCATTTTCCCGGTTTTTTCCCCCGTTTCCTGCTCCTCCTCCTCACCGTGGCCGCATTTCCCATTTTTCCCCGTTTTTCCCGTTTTCCCGGTTTTTTCCCCCATTTCCTCCTCCTCACCGTGGCCGCATTTCCCGTTTTTCCCCGTTTTTTCCCGTTTTCCCGGTTTTTTCCCCCATTTCCTGCTCCTCCTCCTCACCGTGGCCGCATTTCCCGGTTTTTTCCCCGTTTTTTCCCGTTTTCCCGGTTTTTTCCCCCATTTCCTCCTCCTCCTCACCGTGGCCGCATTTCCCGCACCTCACGAGGGAATTTTCTGGATTTTTCCCCCATTCCGTCCCCGTTTTTCCCATTTTCCCGGTTTTTTCCCCCATTCCGTTCCCGTTTTTTCCCCGTTTTTCCCGTTTTCCCGGTTTTTTCCCCCATTCTGTTCCCGTTTTCCCCATTTTTCCCATTTTCCCCGATTTTTCCCCCGTTTTTTCCCATTTTCCCCGTTTTTCCCCCATTCTGTTCCCATTTTCCCCGTTTTTCCCCATTTTTCCCATTTTCCCCGTTTTTTTCCCCATTCTGTTCCCGTTTTCCCCTCTTTTTCCCGTTTTTCCCATTTTTTCCCCCATTCCGTTCCCGTTTTTTCCCATTTTTCCCCATTTTTCCCATTTTTCCCCATTTTTTCCCCCATTCCGTTCCCGTTTTTCCCCCATTTTCCCCGTTTTTTCCCCCATTCCGTTCCCGCTTTTTTTGCCCGTTTTTTCCCGTTTTTTCCCATTTTCCCCATTTTTTCCCATTTCCCCCGTTTTTTCCCCCATTCCGTTCCCATTTTCCCCCCGTTTTTCCCATTTTCCCCGTTTTTTCCCCCATTCTGTTCCCATTTTTCCCCCATTTTTCCCTTTTTCCCCCATTCTGTTCCCATTTTTCCTGTTTTTCCCCGTTTTTTCCCCCGTTTTTTCCCGTTTTACCCGTTTTTTCCCCGTTTTTGCCATTTCCCCGTTTTTTTCCCCATTCCGTTCCCGTTTTTCCCCGTTTTTCCCCGTTTTTCCCGTTTTTCCCCCATTCTGTTCCCGTTTTTTCCCATTTTCCCTCATTTTTCCCGTTTTCCCGGTTTTTTCCCCCATTCCGTTCCCGTTTTCCCCATTTTCCCCGTTTTTTCCCGTTTTCCCGGTTTTTTCCCCCATTTTTTCCCATTCCGTTCCCGTTTTTCCCCATTTTTTCCCCCATTTTTCCCGTTTTCCCCCATTTTTTCCCCATTTTTCCCGTTTTCCCTGTTTTTTCCCCCATTCTGTTCCCGTTTTCCCCATTTTTCCCATTTTCCCCGATTTTTCCCCCGTTTTTTCCCATTTTCCCCGTTTTTTCCCCCATTCCGTTCCCATTTCCCCCATATTTCCCATTTTTCCCATTTTCCCCGTTTTTTCCCCCATTCCGTTCCCGTTTTCCCCGTTTTCCCCCCATTCTGTTCCCATTTTCCCCGTTTTTTCCCATTTTTCCCATTTTCCCCGTTTTTTTCCCCATTCTGTTCCCGTTTTCCCCTCTTTTTCCCGTTTTTCCCTGTTTTTTCCCCCATTCCGTTCTCGTTTTTTCCGTTTCCCCCATTTTTCCCCATTTTCCCCATTTTTCCCCCATTCCGTTCCCGCTTTTTTTGCCCGTTTTTTCCCGTTTTTTCCCATTTTCCCCCCGTTTTTCCCATTTTCCCCGTTTTTCCCCCATTCTGTTCCCATTTTTCCTGTTTTTCCCCGTTTTTTCCCCCGTTTTTTCCCGTTTTCCCCGTTTTTTCCCCGTTTTTGCCATTTTCTCCGTTTTTTTCCCCATTCCGTTCCCGTTTTTCCCCGTTTTTCCCATTTTTCCCGTTTTTCCCCCATTCCTTCCCGTTTTTTCCCATTTTCCCTCATTTTTCCCATTTTCCCCGTTTTTTCCCCCATTCCATTCCCGTTTTCCCCATTTTTCCCGTTTTTTCCCATTTTCCCGGTTTTTTCCTCCATTTTTTCCCATTCTGTTCCCGATTTTTCCCCGTTATTCCCGTTTTCCCGGTTTTTTCCCCCATTCCGTTCCCATTTTTCCCCGTTTTTCCCGTTTTCCCGGTTTTTCCCCCCGTTTTTTCCCGTTTTCCCATTTTTTTCCCCCATTTCCTGCTCCTCCTCCTCACCGTGGCCGCATTTCCCGTTTTTTTCCCCCGTTTTTCCCATTTTCCCGTTTTTTTCCCCCATTTCCTGCTCCTCCTCCTCACCGTGGCCGCATTTCCCGTTTTTTTCCCCCGTTTTTTCCCGTTTTCCCGGTTTTTTCCCCCGTTTCCTCCTCCTCCTCCTCACCGTGGCCGCATTTCCCGGTTTTTTCCCCGTTTTTTCCCGTTTTCCCGGCTTTTTCCCCCCGTTTTTTCCCATTTTCCCGGTTTTTTCCCCCGTTTCCTGCTCCTCCTCCTCACCGTGGCCGCATTTCCCATTTTTCCCCGTTTTTCCCGTTTTCCCGGTTTTTTCCCCCATTTCCTCCTCCTCACCGTGGCCGCATTTCCCGTTTTTCCCCGTTTTTTCCCGTTTTCCCGGTTTTTTCCCCCATTTCCTGCTCCTCCTCCTCACCGTGGCCGCATTTCCCGGTTTTTTCCCCGTTTTTTCCCGTTTTCCCGGTTTTTTCCCCCATTTCCTCCTCCTCCTCACCGTGGCCGCATTTCCCGCACCTCACGAGGGAATTTTCTGGATTTTTCCCCCATTCCGTCCCCGTTTTTCCCATTTTCCCGGTTTTTTCCCCCATTCCGTTCCCGTTTTTTCCCCGTTTTTCCCGTTTTCCCGGTTTTTTCCCCCATTCTGTTCCCGTTTTCCCCATTTTTCCCATTTTCCCCGATTTTTCCCCCGTTTTTTCCCATTTTCCCCGTTTTTCCCCCATTCTGTTCCCATTTTCCCCGTTTTTCCCCATTTTTCCCATTTTCCCCGTTTTTTTCCCCATTCTGTTCCCGTTTTCCCCTCTTTTTCCCGTTTTTCCCATTTTTTCCCCCATTCCGTTCCCGTTTTTTCCCATTTTCCCTCATTTTTCCCATTTTTCCCCATTTTTTCCCCCATTCCGTTCCCGTTTTTCCCCCATTTTCCCCGTTTTTTCCCCCATTCCGTTCCCGCTTTTTTTGCCCGTTTTTTCCCGTTTTTTCCCATTTTCCCCATTTTTTCCCATTTCCCCCGTTTTTTCCCCCATTCCGTTCCCATTTTCCCCCCGTTTTTCCCATTTTCCCCGTTTTTTCCCCCATTCTGTTCCCATTTTTCCCCCATTTTTCCCTTTTTCCCCCATTCTGTTCCCATTTTTCCTGTTTTTCCCCGTTTTTTCCCCCGTTTTTTCCCGTTTTACCCGTTTTTTCCCCGTTTTTGCCATTTCCCCGTTTTTTTCCCCATTCCGTTCCCGTTTTTCCCCGTTTTTCCCCGTTTTTCCCGTTTTTCCCCCATTCTGTTCCCGTTTTTTCCCATTTTCCCTCATTTTTCCCGTTTTCCCGGTTTTTTCCCCCATTCCGTTCCCGTTTTCCCCATTTTCCCCGTTTTTTCCCGTTTTCCCGGTTTTTTCCCCCATTTTTTCCCATTCCGTTCCCGTTTTTCCCCATTTTTTCCCCCATTTTTCCCGTTTTCCCCCATTTTTTCCCCATTTTTCCCGTTTTCCCTGTTTTTTCCCCCATTCTGTTCCCGTTTTCCCCATTTTTCCCATTTTCCCCGATTTTTCCCCCATTTTTTCCCATTTCCCCCGTTTTTTCCCCCATTCCGTTCCCATTTTCCCCCCGTTTTTCCCATTTTCCCCGTTTTTTCCCCCATTCTGTTCCCATTTTTCCCCCATTTTTCCCTTTTTCCCCCATTCTGTTCCCATTTTTCCTGTTTTTCCCCGTTTTTTCCCCCGTTTTTTCCCGTTTTACCCGTTTTTTCCCCGTTTTTGCCATTTCCCCGTTTTTTTCCCCATTCCGTTCCCGTTTTTCCCCGTTTTTCCCCGTTTTTCCCGTTTTTCCCCCATTCTGTTCCCGTTTTTTCCCATTTTCCCTCATTTTTCCCGTTTTCCCGGTTTTTTCCCCCATTCCGTTCCCGTTTTCCCCATTTTCCCCGTTTTTTCCCGTTTTCCCGGTTTTTTCCCCCATTTTTTCCCATTCCGTTCCCGTTTTTCCCCATTTTTTCCCCCATTTTTCCCGTTTTCCCCCATTTTTTCCCCATTTTTCCCGTTTTCCCTGTTTTTTCCCCCATTCTGTTCCCGTTTTCCCCATTTTTCCCATTTTCCCCGATTTTTCCCCCGTTTTTTCCCATTTTCCCCGTTTTTTCCCCCATTCCGTTCCCATTTCCCCCATATTTCCCATTTTTCCCATTTTCCCCGTTTTTTCCCCCATTCCGTTCCCGTTTTCCCCGTTTTCCCCCCATTCTGTTCCCATTTTCCCCGTTTTTTCCCATTTTTCCCATTTTCCCCGTTTTTTTCCCCATTCTGTTCCCGTTTTCCCCTCTTTTTCCCGTTTTTCCCTGTTTTTTCCCCCATTCCGTTCTCGTTTTTTCCGTTTCCCCCATTTTTCCCCATTTTCCCCATTTTTCCCCCATTCCGTTCCCGCTTTTTTTGCCCGTTTTTTCCCGTTTTTTCCCATTTTCCCCCCGTTTTTCCCATTTTCCCCGTTTTTCCCCCATTCTGTTCCCATTTTTCCTGTTTTTCCCCGTTTTTTCCCCCGTTTTTTCCCGTTTTCCCCGTTTTTTCCCCGTTTTTGCCATTTTCTCCGTTTTTTTCCCCATTCCGTTCCCGTTTTTCCCCGTTTTTCCCATTTTTCCCGTTTTTCCCCCATTCCTTCCCGTTTTTTCCCATTTTCCCTCATTTTTCCCATTTTCCCCGTTTTTTCCCCCATTCCATTCCCGTTTTCCCCATTTTTCCCGTTTTTTCCCATTTTCCCGGTTTTTTCCTCCATTTTTTCCCATTCTGTTCCCGATTTTTCCCCGTTATTCCCGTTTTCCCGGTTTTTTCCCCCATTCCGTTCCCATTTTTCCCCGTTTTTCCCGTTTTCCCGGTTTTTCCCCCCGTTTTTTCCCGTTTTCCCATTTTTTTCCCCCATTTCCTGCTCCTCCTCCTCACCGTGGCCGCATTTCCCGTTTTTTTCCCCCGTTTTTCCCATTTTCCCGTTTTTTTCCCCCATTTCCTGCTCCTCCTCCTCACCGTGGCCGCATTTCCCGTTTTTTTCCCCCGTTTTTTCCCGTTTTCCCGGTTTTTTCCCCCGTTTCCTCCTCCTCCTCCTCACCGTGGCCGCATTTCCCGGTTTTTTCCCCGTTTTTTCCCGTTTTCCCGGTTTTTTCCCCCGTTTTTTCCCATTTTCCCGGTTTTTTCCCCCGTTTCCTGCTCCTCCTCCTCACCGTGGCCGCATTTCCCATTTTTCCCCGTTTTTCCCGTTTTCCCGGTTTTTTCCCCCATTTCCTCCTCCTCACCGTGGCCGCATTTCCCGTTTTTCCCCGTTTTTTCCCGTTTTCCCGGTTTTTTCCCCCATTTCCTGCTCCTCCTCCTCACCGTGGCCGCATTTCCCGGTTTTTTCCCCGTTTTTTCCCGTTTTCCCGGTTTTTTCCCCCATTTCCTCCTCCTCCTCACCGTGGCCGCATTTCCCGCACCTCACGAGGGAATTTTCTGGATTTTTCCCCCATTCCGTCCCCGTTTTTCCCATTTTCCCGGTTTTTTCCCCCATTCCGTTCCCGTTTTTTCCCCGTTTTTCCCGTTTTCCCGGTTTTTTCCCCCATTCTGTTCCCGTTTTCCCCATTTTTCCCATTTTCCCCGATTTTTCCCCCGTTTTTTCCCATTTTCCCCGTTTTTCCCCCATTCCGTTCCCATTTTCCCCGTTTTCCCCCCATTCTGTTCCCATTTTCCCCGTTTTTCCCCATTTTTCCCATTTTCCCCGTTTTTTTCCCCATTCTGTTCCCGTTTTCCCCTCTTTTTCCCGTTTTTCCCATTTTTTCCCCCATTCCGTTCCCGTTTTTTCCCATTTTTCCCCATTTTTCCCATTTTTCCCCATTTTTTCCCCCATTCCGTTCCCGTTTTTCCCCCATTTTCCCCGTTTTTTCCCCCATTCCGTTCCCGCTTTTTTTGCCCGTTTTTTCCCGTTTTTTCCCATTTTCTCCATTTTTTCCCATTTCCCCCGTTTTTTCCCCCATTCCGTTCCCATTTTCCCCCCGTTTTTCCCATTTTCCCCGTTTTTTCCCCCATTCTGTTCCCATTTTTCCCCCATTTTTCCCTTTTTCCCCCATTCTGTTCCCATTTTTCCTGTTTTTCCCCGTTTTTTCCCCCGTTTTTTCCCGTTTTACCCGTTTTTTCCCCGTTTTTGCCATTTCCCCGTTTTTTTCCCCATTCCGTTCCCGTTTTTCCCCGTTTTTCCCGTTTTTCCCCCATTCTGTTCCCGTTTTTTCCCATTTTCCCTCATTTTTCCCATTTTCCCCGTTTTTTCCCCCATTCCGTTCCCGTTTTCCCCATTTTCCCCGTTTTTTCCCGTTTTCCCGGTTTTTTCCCCCATTTTTTCCCATTCCGTTCCCGTTTTTCCCCATTTTTTCCCCCATTTTTCCCGTTTTCCCGGTTTTTTCCCCCCATTTTTCCCGTTTTCCCCGTTTTTTTCCCCCATTTCCTCCTCCTCCTCCTCACCGTGGCCGCATTTCCCACATCTCACGAGGGAATTTTCTGGATTTTTCCCCCATTCCGTTCTGGTTTTCCCCGTTTTTCTCGTTTTCCCGTTTTTTTCCCCCATTTCCTCCTCCTCACCGTGGCCGCATTTCCCGCACCTCACCAGGGAATTTTCTGGATTTTTCCCCGTTTTTCCCCGTTTTTTCCCATTTTCCCGGTTTTTCCCCCCATTCTGTTCCCGGTTTTTTCCCCATTTTTCCCGTTTTCCCGGTTTTTTCCCCGTTTTTCCCGTTTTCCCGGTTTTTTCCCCCATTTCCTCCTCCTCACCGTGGCCGCATTTCCCGCATCTCACGAGGGAATTTTCTGGATTTTTCTCCCGTTTTTTCCCCGTTTTTTTCCCGTTTTCCCGGTTTTTTCCCCCATTCCGTTCCCGTTTTTCCCGTTTTCCCGGTTTTTTCCCCCATTCCGTTCCCATTTTTCCCCCATTTTCCCGGTTTTTCCCGTTTTCCCGTTTTTTTCCCCGTTTATTTTTCCCATTTTCCCGTTTTTTTCCCCCATTTCCTGCTCCTCCTCCTCACCGTGGCCGCATTTCCCGCACCTCACCAGGGAATTTTCTGGATTTTTCCCCGTTTTTCCCCGTTTTTCCCGTTTTCCCGTTTTTTTCCCCCATTTCCTCCTCCTCACCGTGGCCGCATTTCCCGTTTTTTCCCCGTTTTTTCCCATTTTCCCGGTTTTTTCCCCCATTTCCTGCTCCTCACCGTGGCCGCATTTCCCGCACCTCACCAGGGAATTTTCTGGATTTTTCTCCGTTTTTCCCGGTTTTTTCCCCGTTTTTTCCCATTTTCCCGTTTTTTTCCCCCATTTCCTCCTCCTCCTCACCATGGCCGCATTTCCCGTTTTTTCCCCGTTTATTTTTCCCATTTTCCCGGTTTTTTCCCCCATTTCCTCCTCCTCCTCCTCACCGTGGCCGCATTTCCCACACCTCACCAGGGAATTTTCGGGATTTTTCCCCGTTTTTCCCCGTTTTTCCCGTTTTCCTGGTTTTTTCCCCCATTTCCTGCTCCTCACCGTGGCCGCATTTCCCGTTTTTTCCCCGTTTTTTCCCCGTTTTTTCCCATTTTCCCGGTTTTTCCCCGTTTTTTCCCATTTTCCCGGTTTTTTCCCCCATTTCCTGCTCCTCCTCACCGTGGCCGCATTTCCCGTTTTTTCCCCCCATTTTTCCCGTTTTCCCGGTTTTTTCCCCCATTCCGTTCCGGTTTTCTCCCCGTTTTTTCCCGTTTTCCCGGTTTTTCCCCTATTCTGTTCCCGTTTTTTCCCGTTTTCCCGGGTTTTTCCCCCATTTCCTGCTCCTCCTCACCGTGGCCGCATTTCCCGCACCTCACCAGGGAATTTTCTGGATTTGGGGAATTCCCGGCGCAGACGCAGCACGAGGGCGAGGCCCCGGGCACGGCGGCTGCCGAGGCATTAATTAACGCTAATTAACCCCTAATTAACTCCTAATTAACCCCTAATTAACCGCTAATCAACCACTAATTCACTGCTAATCAACCGCTAACCGACCGCTAATTCACCGCTAATCGACAGCTAATTAACTGCTAATTAAACGCTAACCAAACGCTAATCAACCGCTAATTAACCGCGAATCAACCGCTAATCAACCGCTAATTAACCGCGAATCAACCTCTAATTTCCCTCTAATCAACCGCTGACCAACCGCTAATTACCCGCTAAACAACCGCTAATTAACCGCTAATTCACCGCGAATTAACGGCTAATCAAGCGCTAATTACCCGCTAATTGACCGCTAATTAACGGCTAATCAACCGCTAATCGACCGCTAATTAACTGCTAATCAACCGCTAACCATCCGCTAATTACCCTCTAATCAACCGCTGACCAACCGCGAATTAACGGCTAATTACCCGCTAATTACCCGCCAATCAACCGCTAATCAACCGCTAATTCACCGCTAATCGACCGCTAATTAACTGCTAATTAAACGCTAACCAACAGCTAATCAACCGCTAATTAACCGCGAATCAACCGCTAATCAACCGCTAATTAACCGCTAACCAACCGCTAATTACCCGCTAATCAACCGCTAATTAACCGCTAATTCACCGCGAATTAACGGCTAATTACCCGCTAATCAACCGGTAATTACGCGCCAATCAACCGCTAATTATCCGCTAATTCACCGCTAATTTACGGCTAATTAACCGCTGACCAACCGCTAATTATCCGCCAATCAACCACTAATCAACCGCTAATTAACCGCTAATCAACCGCGAATTAACTGCTAATTAAACGCTAACCAACCGCTAATCAACCGCTAATTAACCGCGAATCAACCGCGAATCAACCGCTAATTACCCTCTAATCAACCGCTAACCAAGCGCTAATTACCCGCTAATCAACCGCTAATTAACCGCTAATTCACCGCGAATTAACGGCTAATTACCCACTAATCAACCGGTAATTACGCGCCAATCAACCGCTAATTATCCGCTAATTCACCGCTAATTTACGGCTAATTAACCGCTGACCAACCGCTAATTATCCGCCAATCAACCGCTAATCAACCGCTAATTAACCGCGAATCAACCGCTAATTACCCTCTAATCAACCGCTAACCAACCGCTAATTACCCGCTAATCAACCGCTAATTATCCGCTAATTCACCGCGAATTAACGGTTAATCAAGCGCTAATTACCCGCTAATTGACCGCTAATCGATCGCTAATTAACGTCTAACCAACCGCTAATTAACCGATAACCAACCGATAATCAACCATTAATTCCCCGCTAATTACCCGATAATTAACGGCTAATCAACCGATGATCAACCAGTAATTAACCGGTAATTAACCTCTAATTAACCGCTAATTAACAGCTAATTAACCACTAACCAACTGCTAACTAACCGCTAATCAACCGCTAATTAACCCCTAATTAACCGCTAATCAACCCAAATCAACCGTTAATCAACCGCTAATTGACGGCTAATCAACGTCTAATAAACCGCTAATTAACGGCCAATCAACCGCTAATTAAACGCTCATTAACAGCTGTTCAAGCTGTAATTAGCAGCTAATTAGACGCTGATTAACCGCTAATTAACCGCTATTAAACAGCTGATTAACTGCAAAATAACGCTAATCAACCGCTAATTAACCGCTAATCAACCGCTAACTATCCGCTAATTAACCGCTAACCAACCGCTAATTAACTGCTAATCAGCCGCTAATTAACCGCTAATCAACCGCTAATTAACCGCTAATCAGCTGCTAATCAACCGGTAATCAACTGCTAATTAAACGCTAATTAAACGCTAATCAACAGCTAATTAAACGCTAATTAAACGCTAATTAAACGCTAATTAAATGCTAATCGACCGCTAATTACCAGCTAATTACCGCTAATTAATTACCGGGGCTGATGTCTTTCCAGAGCACGAAGAATTGGGAATTGTCCTCGAACTGGATCAGGCAGCCCCGGCGGGGAGCGTCCACCTGCCGGAATTCCGGGAATTCGGGGGGAATTCCGGGAATTCCGGGAATTTTGGGAATTCCGGGGGGATTTTGGGGGAATTTCGGGGGAATTTTGGGGGAATTTTGGGAGAATTTTGGGAATTTTGGGGGAATTTTGGGAATTTTGGGGGAATTTTGGGGGGATTTTGAGGGAATTCCGGGAATTTTGGGGGAATTTTGGGAATTTTGGGGGAATTTTGGGAATTTTGGGGGGATTTGGGGGGACTTTTGGAGGAATTTTGGGAATTCCGGGGAAATTTTGGGGGAATTTCAGGGGAATTTCGGGAATTCCGGGAGGATTTTGGGGGAATTTTGGGAGAATTTTGGGAATTTTGGGGAAATTTGGGGGGAATTTCGGAGGAATTTTGGGAATTCCGGGGGGATTTGAGAGGTATTTTGGGGGAATTTTGGGGGAATTTGGGGAATTCTGGGGAAATTTGGGGGGAATTTTGGGGGAATTCCGGGAGAATTTTAGGGGAATTCTGGGGGAATTTTAGGGGAATTTTGGGAATTCTGGTGGAATTTTGGGAATTCCAGGGGAATTTGGAGGAATTCTGGGGTAATTTTAGGGGAATTTGGGGAATTCTGGTGGAATTTGGGGGGAATTTGGGGAGAATTTTGGGAATTCCGGGGGAATTTTGGGGAATTCTGAGGTAATTTTATGGGAATTTTGGGGGAATTTTGGGAATTTCAGGGGAATTTCGGGAATTTCGGGAATGCCGGGGGGATTTTGAGGGAATTCCGGGGGAATTTGGGGGAATTTTATGAATTTTGGGAATTCTGGGGGGATTTGGGGGAATTCCGGGGGAATTTCAGGAATTCCAGGGGAATTCCAGGGAAATTTTGGGAATTCCGGGAGAATTCCAGGAATTCTGGGGGGATTTGGGGGGAATTTTGGGGGAATTTGGGGAATTCCAGAGGAATTTCAGGAATTCCAGGGGAATTTCAGGGGAATTTTGGGAATTCCGGGGGAATTTCAGGGGAATTTTGGGAATTCCGGGGGAATTCCAGGAATTCTGGGGGGATTTGGGGGGAATTTGGGGGGAATTTCGGGAATTCCGGGAGAATTTTGGGGGCATTTTGGGGGAATTTTGGGAATTTGGGAATTTGGAGGAATTCTGGAGTAATTTTAGGGGAATTTTGAGGGAATTCCGGGGGATTTTTGGGAATTCCAGGGGAATTTGGAGGGAATTTGGGGGGGATTTTGGGAATTCCAGAGGAATTTCAGGAATTCCAGGGAAATTCCAGGGGAATTTCAGGAGAATTTCAGGAATTCCGGGGGAATTTGGAGGGAATTTGGGGAATTCCGGGGGAATTTCAGGGGAATTTCAGGAATTCCGGGGAAATTTCAGGGGAATTTTGGGAATTCTGGGGGAAGTTTTTGGGAATTTCACAAATTTTGGGAATTCTGGGGGGGTTTGGGGGGAATTCTGGGGGAATTTCGGGAATGCCGGGGGAATTTTGGGGGCATTTTGGGAATTCTGGTGCAATTTTGGGAATGCTGGGGGAATTCCAGGAATTCTGGGGGGGTTTGGGGGAAATTTTGGGAAAATTTTGGGGGAATTCCAGGGAAATTTTGAGGGAATTTTGGGAGAATTTCAGGAATTCCATGGAAATTTTTGGGAGAATTTTGGGAATTTCTGGGAGTTCGGGAGGGGACTCCGGGAATTTTGGGGGATTTGGGAATTTGGGGGGGGGTTGGGAGAAGATTTCGGGAATTTTGGGGGAGTTTGGGAGGAGTTCTGAGAATTTTGGGAATTTGGGAGGGGTTTTTTTTGGGAATTTGGGGGGGTTTGGGAATTTTGGGGGAATTTTGGGGAATTTTTTGGGAATTCCGGGGGGTTTGGAGGGAATTTTGGGAATGGGGACGGATCTGGGGGGGATTTCAGGGGCTGGGCCCGGCCGGGCTGGGCCGGGTTTGGGAATTTTGGGGAGTTTGGGGCAGTTTTTGGGGAATTTGGGGCTGGTTTGGGAAAATTTGGGGAATTTGGGGCAGATTTTGGGGGAATTCGGGGCAATTTTGGGGCAGTTTTTGGGGAGTTTGGGGCAATTTGGGGGGAATTTGGGGAGTTTGGGGCCATTTTTGGGGTGGTTTGATGAGTTTGGGGCAGTTTTTGGGGAGTTTTGGGGAGTTTGGGGCAGTTTTTGGGGAGTTTTGGGGAATTTGGGGCAGTTTTGGGGCAGTTTTTGGGGAGTTTGGGGCAGTTTTGGGGAAATTTGGGGAGTTTGGGGCCATTTTTGGGGTGATTTGGGGAGTTTGGGGCAGTTTTTGGGGGAATTTGGGGAGTTTGGGGCAGTTTCTGGGGGAATTTGGGGAGTTTGGGGCAGTTTTGGGGGAATTTGGGGAGTTTGGGGAGTTTTCGGGAATTTGGGGAGTTTGGGGCAGTTTTTGGGGTGGTTTGGGGTGGTTTGGGGCAGTTTTTGGGGCAGTTTTGGGGAGTTTGGGGCAGTTTTGGGGCAGGTTTAGGGATTTTGGGGCAGTTTGGGGGAATTTGGGGAGTTTGGGGCCATTTTTGGGGTGGTTTGATGAGTTTGGGGCAGTTTTTGAGGAGTTTTGGGGAATTTGGGGTAGTTTTGGGGCAGGTTTAGGGATTTTGGGGGAGTTTGGGGGAATTTGGGGCAGTTTTGGGGCAGTTTTTGGGGTGGTTTGGGGAGTTTGGGGCCATTTTTGGGGTGGTTTGATGAGTTTGGGGCAGTTTTGGGGGAATTTGGGGAGTTTGGGGCAGTTTTGGGGCAGGTTTAGGGATTTTGGGGCAGTTTTGGGGAATTTGGGGAGTTTGGGGCAGTTTTGGGGAATTTGGGGAGTTTGGGGCCATTTTTGGGGTGGTTTGGGGAGTTTGGGGCAGTTTTGGGGCAGGTTTAGGGATTTTGGGGCAGTTTGGGGGAATTTGGGGCAGTTTGGGGGAGTTTTGGGGGAATTTGGGGAGTTTGGGGGCAGTTTTGGGGCAGTTTTTGGGGTGGTTTGGGGAGTTTGGGGCAGTTTCTGGGGGAATTTGGGGAGTTGGGCAGATTTTGGGGCAGTTTGGGGCAGTTTTGGGGCAGTTTTTGGGGAGTTTGGGGAGTTTGGGGGAATTTGGGCAGTTTGGGGCAGTTTTGGGGAATTTGGGGAGTGTGGGGTCATTTTTGGGTGGTTTGGGGAGTTTGGGGCAGTTTTTGGGGCAGTTTTGGGGCCGTTTTTGGGGTGGTTTGGTGCCATTTTGGGGAAATTTGGGGAGTTTGGGGTCATTTTTGGGGAGTTTTGGGCTGGTTTGGGGCAGTTTTGGGGCCATTTTGGGGGAATTTGGGGCAGTTTTGGGGGAGTTTGGGGCAGTTTTTGGGGTGGTTTGGAAAGTTTGGGGCAGTTTTAGGGAAATTTGGGGAGTTTGGGGCAGTTTTTGGGGCAGTTTAGGGTGTTTTGGTGAAGTTTTTGGGGAGTTTGGGGCAGATTTTGGGGTGGTTTGGGGAGTTTGGGGCAGTTTTGGGGGAGTTTGGGGCAGTTTGGGGCCATTTTGGGGTGGTTTGATGAGTTTGGGGCAGTTTTTGGGGTGGTTTGGGGAATTTGGGGCAGTTTTTGGGGCAGTTTAGGGTGTTTTGGGTCAGTTTTTGGGGTGTTTTGTGCTGTTTTGGGGTGTTTTGGTGGGTTTGGGGAATTTGGGGAGTTTGGGGCAGTTTTGGGGGAATTTGGGGAGTTTGGGGCAGTTTTGGGGGAATTTGGGGAGTTTGGGGCAGTTTTGGGGGAATTTGGGGAGTTTGGGGTCATTTTTGGGTGGTTTGGGGAGTTTGGGGCAGTTTTTGGGGCAGTTTTGGGGCCGTTTTTGGGGTGGTTTGGGGCAATTAGGGGAGTTTGGGGTCATTTTTGGGGAGTTTTGGGCTGGTTTGGGGCAGTTTTGGGGCCATTTTGGGGGAATTTGGGGCAGTTTTGGGGGAGTTTGGGGCAGTTTTTGGGGTGGTTTGGGGAATTTGGGGCAGTTTTTGGGGCAGTTTAGGGTGTTTTGGGTCAGTTTTTGGGGTGTTTTGTGCTGTTTTGGGGTGTTTTGGTGAGTTTGGGGCAGTTTTTGCAGCGGTTGGGGCAGTTTTGGGGAATTTGGGGAGTTTGGGGTCATTTTTGTGTGGTTCGGGGAGTTTGGGGCAGTTTTTGGGAATTTGGGGCAGTTTTGGGGCAGTTTTTGGGGAATTTGGGGCAGTTTTGGGGCAGTTTTTGGGTGGTTTGGGGCAGTTTTGGGGCAGTTTTTGGGTGGTTTGGGGCAGTTCTGGGGCAGTTTTTGGGTGGTTTGGGGCCGTTTTTGGGGTGGTTTGCGCTGTTTTGGGGGAGTTTTGGGCTGGTTTGGGGTGGATTTGGGGTCTTTTGGGCTGGTACGGGATGTTTTGGGGTGTTTAGTGCCATTTTGGGGGTGTTTTGGGCTGGTTTGGGGCAATTTCAGGGCCAGATTTGGGGTGTTTTGGGGCAGTTTCAGGGCTGGATTTGGGGTGTTTTTGGGGTGGGATTTGGGGCAGTTTCAGGCTGTTTTGGGGTGGGATTTGGGGTGTTTTTGGGGTGTTTTTGGGGTGGGATTTGGGGTGTTTTTGGGGTGTTTTTGGGGTGGGATTTGGGGTGTTTTGGGGTGCCTTTGGGGTGGGATTTGGGGTGTTTTGGGGTGGGATTTGGGGTGGGATTTGGGGTAGTTTCAGGCTGTTTTTGGGGTGGGATTTGGGGTGGGATTTGGGGTGTTTTTGGGGTGGGATTTGTGGTGGGATTTGGGGCAGTTTCAGGCTGTTTTGGGGTGGGATTTGGGGCAGTTTCAGGCTGTTTTGGGGTGTTTTTGGGTGGGATTTGGGCTGTTTTGGGGCAGTTTCAGGCTGTTTTGGGGTGGGATTTGGGGTGTTTTTGGGGTGTTTTGGGGTGTTTTTGGGGTGTTTCAGGGCAGTTTCAGGCTGTTTTGGGGTGTTTTTGGGTGGGATTTGGGGTGGGATTTGGGGCGGGATTTGGGGCAGTTTCAGGCTGTTTTGGGGTGGGATTTGGGCTGTTTTGGGGTGGGATTTGGGGCAGTTTCAGGCTGTTTTGAGGTGGGATTTGGGGTGCTTTGGGGTGGGATTTGGGGCAGTTTCAGGCTGTTTTGGGGTGGGATTTGGGGTGGTTTGGGGTGGTTTTGGGGTGGGATTTGGGGTGGGATTTGGGGTGGGATTTGGGGTGTTTCAGGCCCTTTCAGGCTGTTTTGGGGTGGGATTTGGGGCAGTTTCAGGCTGTTTTGGGGTGGGATTTGGGGTGTTTTTGGGGTGTTTTTGGGGTGTTTTTGGGGTGTTTCAGGGCAGTTTCGGGGTCCCACCTTCTTGACGACGCCCAGGTAGAGCAGCCCGTCCGTCCAGCGCGCCAGCACGTCCTGGCCCTCCCCGATCTGGGGGGGCTTCGGGGGGCTCTGGGGGGGAGACCCCTCCCCCGCGGCCGCCATCACATCCCGGGGGCTGCGGGGCCACAGCGGAGCTGGCACCCCAAAAACGGGATGGGGGAGGGGATGGGGCTGGGGGGGTCCCAGTTTGGGGGGAGTTTGGGGAGGGGTCCCAGTTTGGGGAGGGGTCCCAGTTTGGGAGGTCCCAGTTCATGGGGGTCCCACTTTGGGGGGTCCCAGTTTGGGGTGGGGTCCCAATTTGGGGGATCCCAGTTTGGGGGGTCCCAGTTTGGGGAGGGGTCCCAGTTTGGGGGGGGTCCCAGTTTGGGGAGGGGTCCCAGTTTGGGGGGGGGTCCCAGTTTGGGGGGTCCCAGTTTCGGGGGTCCCAGTCTGGGGAGGGTCCCAGTCTGGGGGGGGTCCCAGTTTGGGGGCGGGGTCCCAATTTGGGGGATCCCAGTTTGGAGAGGGTCCCAGTTTGGGGGGTCCCAGTTTGGGGGGGGGTCCCAGTTTGGGTGGTCCCAGTTTGGGTGGTCCTAGTTTGTGGGGAGGGTCCCAGTTTGTGGAGGGTCCCAGTTTGGGGGGTCCCAGTTTGGGGAGTCCCAGTTTGGGGGGGGGGGTCCCAGTTTGGAGGGGTCCCAGTTTGGGGGGGTCCCAGTTTGGGGGGGGTCCCAGTTTGGGGGGGGTCCCAGTTTGGGGAGGGTCCCAGTTTGGGGAGTCCCAGTTTGGGGTGGGGTCCCAGTTTTGGGAGTGGTCCCAGTTTAGAGGGGTCCCAGTTTGGGGGGTCCCAGTTTGGGGAGGGGTCCCAGTTTGGGGGTTCCCAGTTTGGAGAGGGTCCTGTTTGGGGGGGTCCCAGTTTGGGGGGTCCCAGTTTGGGGAGGGGTCCCAGTTTAGGGGGGTCCAAGTTTGGGGGGTCCCAGTTTGGGGGGTCCCAGTTTAGGGGGTCCCAGATTGGGTGGTCCCAGTTTGGGGAAGGTACCATTTTGGGGGGTCCCAGTTTGGGGGGAGTTTGGGGAGGGGTCCCAGTTTGGGGGTGGGGGGCTCGGTTTTCAGGGGGATCCCAGTTTGGGGGATCCCAGTTTGGGGGGGTCCCAGTTTGGGGAGGGGTCCCAGTTTGGGGGATCCCAGTTTGGGGGGGGGTCCCAGTTTGGGGAGGGGTCCCAGTTTGGGGGGTCCCAGTTTGGGGGGGTCTTGGTTTGGGGAGTTTGGGGAGTGGTCCCAGTTTGGGGAGGGGTCCCAGTTTAGGGGGGTCCCAGTTTGGGGAGGGGTCCCAGTTTGGGGAGGGGTCCCAGTTTGGGGGATCCCAGTTTGGGGGGGGGTCCCAGTTTGGGGAGGGGTCCCAGTTTGGGGGGTCCCAGTTTGGGGGGGTCTTGGTTTGGGGAGTTTGGGGAGTGGTCCCAGTTTGGGGAGGGGTCCCAGTTTAGGGGGGTCCCAGTTTGGGGAGGGGTCCCAGTTTGGGGGGGGGTCCCAGTTTGGGGAGGGGTCCCAGTTCAGGGGGGTCCCACTTTGGGGGGTCCCAGTTTGGGGAGGGGTCCCAGTTTGGGGGGGTCCCAGTTTGGGGAGGGTCCCAGTTTGGGGAGGGGTCCCAGTTTGGGGGGTCCCAGTTTGGGGAGGGGTCCCAGTTTGGGGAGGGTCCCAGTTTGGGGGGGGTCCCAGTTTGGGGGGGTCCCAGTTTGGGGGGGGGGTCCCAGTTTGGGGGGGGATCCCAGTTTGGGGAGTGGTCCCAGTTTGGGGGGTCCCAGTTTAGAGTGGTCCCAGTTTGGAGGGTCCCAGTTTAGGGGGTCCCAGTTTGGGGCGGGGTCCCAGTTTGGAAGGTCCCAGTTTGGGGAGGGGTCCCAGTTTGGGGGGGGTCCCAGTTTGGGGAGGGTCCCAGTTTAGAGGGGTCCCAGTTTGGGGAGGGTCCCAGTTTGGGGAGGGGTCCCAGTTTGGGGGGTCCCAGTTTAGGGGGGTCCCAGTTTAAGGGGGTCCCAGTTTGGGTGGTCCCAGTTTGGGGGGGTCCCAGTTTGGGGGGGTCCCAGTTTGGGTGGTCCCAGTTTGGGGGGGTCCCAGTTTGGGGGGTCCCAGTCTGGGGAGGGGTCCCAGTTTGGGGAGTCCCAGTTTAGAGGGGTCCCAGTTTGGGGAGGGGTCCCAGTTTGGGGAGGGGTCCCAGTTTAGGGGGGGTTCCCAGTTTGGGGAGTGGTCCCAGTTTGGGGGGGTCCCAGTTTGGAAGGTCCCAGTTTGGGGGGGCCCAGTTTGGGGAGAGTTTGGGGAGTCCCAGTTTGGGGGGTCCCAGTTTGGGGAGGGGTCCCAGTTTAGGGGGGGTTCCCAGTTTGGGGAGGGTCCCAGTTTGGGGGGGTCCCAGTTTGGAAGGTCCCAGTTTGGGGGGTCCCAGTTTGGGGAGGGGTCCCAGTTTGGGGAGGGGTCCCAGTTTGGGGAGGGGCCCCAGTTCATGGGGGTCCCACTTTGGGGGGTCCCAGTTTGGGGGATCCCATTTTGGGGAGGGGTCCCAGTTTGGGGGGGTCCCAGTTTGGGGGGTCCCAGTTTGGGGGGTCCCAGTTTAGAGGGGTCCCAGTTTGGGGGGGTCCCAGTTTGGGGAGGGTCCCAGTTTGGGGTGGGGTCCCAGTTTGGGTGGTCCCAGTTTGGGGAGTGGTCCCAGTTTGGGGAGTGGTCCCAGTTTGGAGGGTCCCAGTTTGGGGGGGTCCCAGTTTGGGGAGGGTCCCAGTTTAGGGGGTTCCCAGTTTGGGGAGTGGTCCCAGTTTGGGGAGTGGTCCCAGTTTGGAGGGTCCCAGTTTGGGGAGGGTCCCAGTTTGGAGGGTCCCAGTTTGGGAGTGGTCCCAGTTTGGGGGGTCCCAGTTTGGGGGGTCCCAGTTTGGGGAGTGGTCCCAGTTTGGGGAGGGGTCCCAGTTTGGGGGGTGTCCCAGTTTGGGGGGTCCCAGTTTGGAGGGTCCCAGTTTGGGGGGTCCCAGTTTGGGGGTGGTCCCAGTTTGGGGGGTCCCAGTTTGGGGGGGTCCCAGTTTGGGGGGAGGGGTCCCAGTTTGGGGGGTCCCAGTTTGGGGGGGGTCCCAGTTTGGGGGGGGTCCCAGTTCATGGGGGTCCCACTTTGGGGGGTCCCAGTTTGGGGGGTCCCAGTTTGGGGGGGTCCCGTCCCAGTTTGGGGAGGGGTCCCAGTTTAGAGGGGTCCCAGTTTGGGGGGGGTCCCAGTTTGGGGAGGGGTCCCAGTTTAGAGGGGTCCCAGTTTGGGGGGTCCCAGTTTGGGGGGTCCCAGTTTGGGGGGGGTCCCAGTTTGGGGGGTCCCAGTTTGGGGGGGGGTCCCAGTTTGGGGAGGGGTCCCAGTTTAGAGGGGTCCCAGTTTGGGGTGGGGTCCCAGTTTGGGGGGGGTCCCAGTTTGGGGAAGGGGTCCCAGTTTGGGGGGTCCCAGTTTGGGGAGGGGTCCCAGTTTGGGGGTGGGGGGCTCGGTTTTGAGGGGGATCCCAGTTTGGGGGATCCCAGTTTGGGGGGGTCCCAGTTTGGGGATGAGTCCCAGTTTGGGGGGTCCCAGTTTGGAGGGTCCCAGTTTGGAGGGTCCCAGTTTGGGGGGGGTCCCAGTTTGGGGGGGTCCCAGTTTGGGGGGGAGTCCCAGTTTGGGGGATCCCAGTTTGGGGGGTCCCAGTTTGGAGGGTCCCAGTTTGGAGGGTCCCAGTTTGGGGGGGGTCCCAGTTTGGGGGGATCCCTATTTTGAGGGGGGGTCCCTATTTTTGGGGGGCTCCCAATTTTGGGGGTATCCCAATTTTGAGGGGGGCTCCCAATTTTGAGGGGCGTCCCAATTTTGGGGGGGGTCCCAATTTTGAGGGGGGGTCCCAATTTTGAGGGGGGGGGTCCCAATTTTGGGGGTGTCCCAATTTTGGGGTATCCCTATTTTGAGGGGGGGTCCCAATTTTGGGGGGGGGCCCTATTTTGGGGGGGGTCCCTATTTTGAGGGGGGGTCCCTATTTTTGGGGGGGTCCCAATTTTGAGGGGGTGTCCCAGCTTTAGGGGGGGGTCCCAATATTGGGGGGGGTCCCAATTTTGAGGGGGGTCCCTATTTTGAGGGGGGGTCCCTATTTTGAGGGGGGTCCCAGCTTTAGGGGGGGTCCCAGTTTGGGGTGGGGTCCCAGTTTGGGGGGAGGGGTCCCAGTTTGGGGTGGGGTCCCAGTTTGGGGGGGTCCCAATTTTGGGGGGGTCCCAATTTTGGGGGGGTCCCAATTTTGAGGGTTCCCAATTTTGGGGGGGGGTCCCAATTTTAGGGGGGTCCAGCCTTGGGGGGCGTGTCCTGTTGGGGGGGCGTGTCCGCTTTGGGGGGGGGGGTCTCATTTTGGGGGGGGGGGGATCAAGTTTTGGGGGGAGGTGGGGGAGGGGCTGTCCCATATCAGGGCTCCCATTTTGGGGGGGTCCCGTCCCTTTTTTTGGGGGGGGTCTCCCCATCTTGGGATGTCCCATTTTGCCTTTCCCACGGGGGGGGGGGGGGGTCGGTCCCATTTTTGGGGTGGGGGGGGTGTCTCCCCTTTTGGGGGTCTCCCATTTTTGGGGGGAGTCCCTATTTTTGGGGGGGGTCCCTATTTTGAGGGGGGTCCCTATTTTGAGGGGGGTCCCTATTTTTGGGGGGTGTCCCAATTTTGAGGGGGGTCCCAATATTGGGGGGAGGTCCCAATTTTGGGGGGGTCCCTATTTTGAGGGGGGGGTCCCTATTTTTGGGGGTCTCCCATTTTTGAGGGGGGGTCCCAATTTTGAGGGGGGTCCCAATTTTGAGGGGGGGTCCCAATTTTGGGGGGGTCCAGCCTTGGGGGGCGTGTCCTGTTTGGGGGGGGCGTGTCCGCTTTGGGGGGGGTCTCATTTTGGGGGGGGGGGATCAAGTTTGGGGGGGGGGTTGGGGGAGGGGCTGTCCCATATCAGGGCTCCCATTTTGGGGGGGTCCCGTCCCTTTTTTTGGGGGGGTCTCCCCATCTTGGGATGTCCCATTTTGCCTTTCCCACGGGGGGGGGGGGGGGTCGGTCCCATTTTTGGGGTGGGGGGGGTGTCTCCCCATTTTGGGGGTCTCCCATTTTTGGGGGGGGGGGGGTCCCGCGGAGGAGGAGGAGGAGGAGGAAGGGGGGGGGGTTCCCTTTTCCCTTTTGGGGGGCGGGGGGGTGTCCTCATATTTTGGGGGGGGGGGTGTTTTTTTGGGGTGTCCCGCGCGCGGGGGGGGTCTCACGCCGGCAGCGGGGGGGTCCCGAGGGTCTCCTGCCCGTCCCGGGGGGGGTCGCGGCCCCCCCAGCCCCGACCCCGAGCGGCCGCTGCGGGCGGGCGGCGGCGGCGGGGCCGTGACGCAGCAGCGGCGGCGCGGGGGGGGCCGGGGGGGCGGCCGAGGGACGGCGGCACCGGGGACCCCCCCGGGGACCCCCCCGGGCCCCCCCCGGAGCTGCGGGAGGGGGTGGGGAGGGGGAGAAAGCGGCGCGGAGACCCCAAAAAAACGCCCCCCCCCCCCCAAAAAATCCGAACACCCCCCCCCCCTTCACACCCCCCCCCCCCCACCCCCGCGGCCGGGGCTGCCCCGCCGGCCACAGGCCACGCCCACTGCGGGATGGCCACGCCCACAGAGGAGATGGCCACGCCCACAATGCGCTGGCCACGCCCCCTGCCACGCCCCCTTAGCGCGCCCGCCGCCGGTGGCGCAGAGGGTGGGGCCACGCCCACAGAGTGCTGGCCACGCCCACAGAGCACTGGCCACGCCCACAGAGCCCTGGCCACGCCCCCAGATCAATAACCACGCCCACAGAGCCCTGGCCACGGCCACAGAGCGCCGGCCACGCCCACAGAGCCCTGGCCACACCCACAGAGCCCTGGCCACGCCCACAGAGCGCTGGCCACGCCCACAGAGCCCTGGCCACACCCACAGAGCGCCGGCCACGCCCACAGAGCGCTGGACACGCCCACAGAGCCCTGGCCACACCCACAGAGCCCTGGCCACGCCCACAGAGCGCTGGCCACGCCCACACAGCCACGACAGGGGTTTGGTCACGCCCACGGCCACGCCCACCTATCCCCAGCGGAGCAGAGGCCACGCCCACAACGCGATTAAGCCACGCCCACAAATATCAGGCCACGCCCCCAAGCCTTGGCCAGGCGGATTTGGGGGAAATTTTGGGGGTTTTGGGTGATTTGGGGGAAATTTTGGGTGATTTGGGGGGGATTTTGGGCATTTTGGATGATTTGGGGGGTTTTGGGTGATTTGGGGAAAATTTTAGGGGTTTTGGGTGATTTGGGGGGGAATTTTGGGGTTTTGGGTGATTTGGGGGAAATTTTGGGGTTTTGGGTGATTTGGGGGAAATTTTGAGAGATTTGGGGAAAATTTGGGGGGTTTTGAGTGATTTGGGGGAAATTTTGGGGTTTTGGGTGATTTGGGGGGGATTTGGGGGTTTTGGGTGATTTGGGGGAAATTTTGGGGTTTTGGGTGATTTGGGGGGAAATTTTGGGGGTTTTGGGTGATTTGGGGGAAATTTTGGGTGATTTGGGGAAAATTTTGGGGGTTTTGGGTGATTTGGGGGAAATTTTGGGGTTTTGGGTGATTTGGAGGGAAATTTTGGGGGGTTTTGAGTGATTTAGGGGAAATTTTGGGGTTTTGGGTTGTTTTGGGGGGGAATTTTTCGGGTTTTGGGTGATTTGGGGGAAATTTTGGGTGTTTTGAGTGATTTAGGGGAAATTTTGAGGTTTTGGGTGATTTGGGGATGTTTTGGGCGGATTTGGGGATGTTTTGGGCGGATTTGAGGATATTTGGGATGGATTTGGGGATGTTTTGGGTGGATTTGGGGATATTTGGGTGGATTTGGGGATATTTGGGTGGATTTGGGGATGTTTTGGGCGGATTTGGGGATGTTTTGGGTGGATTTGGGGATATTTGGGTGGATTTGGGGGTGTTTTGGGCGGATTTGGGGATGTTTTGGGTGGATTTGGGATGGATTTGGGGATGTTTTTGGAGGATTTGGGGATATTTGGGTGGATTTGGGGATGTTTGGGGTGGATTTGTGGTTTTGGGCGGATTTGGGGATGTTTTTGGAGGATTTGAGGATATTTGGGTGGATTTGGGGATGTTTTGGGTGGATTTGGGATGGATTTGTGGTTGTTTTGGGCGGATTTGGGGATGTTTTGGGCGGATTTGAGGATGTTTTTGGAGGATTTGAGGATATTTGGGTGGATTTGGGGATGTTTTGGGCGGATTTTGGGTTGTTTTGGGCGGATTTGGGGATGTTTTTGGAGGATTTGAGGATATTTGGGTGGATTTGGGGATGTTTTGGGTGGATTTGAGGATATTTGGGCGGATTTGGGGATGTTTTGGGTGGATTTGGGGATGTTTTGGGTGGATTTGTGGGTTTGGGTGGATTTGGGGCGGATTTGGGGATGTTTTTGGAGGATTTGAGGATATTTGGGTGGATTTGTGGCTGTTTTGGGCGGATTTGGGATGGATTTGGGGATGTTTTGGGTGGATTTGGGGATGTTTTGGGTGGATTTGGGGTGGATTTGGGGATGTTTTGGGTGGATTTAGGGTGGATTTGGGGATGTTTTGGGCTGGATTTGGGGATGTTTTGGGTGGATTTGGGGATGTTTTTGGATGATTTGGGGTGGATTTTGGGATGTTTTGGCTGGATTTGGGGATGTTTTGGGCGGATTTGGGGATGTTTTTGGAGGATTTGAGGATATTTGGGTGGATTTGGGGATGTTTTGGGTGGATTTGGGCGGATTTGGGGATATTTGGAGGATTTGGGGATGTTTTGGGCGGATTTGGGGATGTTTTTGGAGGATTTGAGGATATGTGGGCTGGATTTGGGGATGTTTGGGGTGGATTTGGGGCGGATTTGGGGATGTTTTTGGCTGGATTTGGGGATGTTTTTGGAGGGTTTGAGGATATTTGGGTGGATTTGGGGATATTTGGGTGGATTTGGGGATGTTTTGGGCGGATTTGGGGATGTTTTTGGAGGATTTGAGGATATTTGGGGTACATTTGGGGATGTTTTGGGCGGATTTGAGGATATTTGGGTGGATTTGGGGATATTTGGGTGGATTTGAGGATGTTTTTGGAGGATTTGAAAATATTTGGGCGGATTTGGGGTGGGTTTGGGTGGATTTGAGGAGTTTTTGGGTGGATTTGAGGATGTTTTTGGAGGATTTGAGGATGTTTGGGGTACATTTGGGGATGTTTTGGGTGGATTTGAGGATGTTTTGGGTGGATTTGGGGATGTTTTGAGGATGTTTTTGGAGGATTTGAGGATGTCTGCGGTGGATTTGGGATGGATTTGGGATGGATTTGGGGATGTTTTTGGAGGATTTGAGGATATTTGGGCGGATTTGAGGATATTTGGGTGGATTTGGGGATGTTTTGGGCGGATTTGGGATGGATTTGGGGATGTTTTGGGTGGATTTGGGGATATTTGGGGTGGATTTTGGGATGTTTTGGGTGGATTTGGGGTGGTTTTGGGTGGATTTGGGGATATTTGGGTGGATTTGGGGATGTTTTGGGTGGATTTGGGGATGTTTTTGGAGGATTTGGGGATGTTTTGGGTGGATTTGTGGTTGTTTTGGGCGGATTTGGGGATGTTTGGGGTGGATTTGGGGATGTTTTGGGCGGATTTGGGGATGTTTTGGGTGGATTTGGGAATGTTTTGGGTGGATTTGGGGATGTTTTGGGCGGATTTGGGGATGTTTTGGGCGGATTTGAGGTTGTTTTGGGCGGATTTGGGGATGTTTTGGGCGGATTTGGGGATGTTTTGGGTGGATTTGGGAATGTTTTGGGTGGATTTGGGGATGTTTTGGGTGGATTTGGGGATGTTTTGAGCGGATTTGGGGATGTTTTTGGAGGATTTGGGGATGTTTGGGCTGGATTTGGGGATTTTTTTGAGGATTTGGGGATATTTGGGGTGGATTTGGGGATGTTTTGGGTGGATTTGGGGCGGATTTGGGTGGATTTGGGGATGTTTTGGGCGGATTTGGGATGGATTTGGGTGGATTTGGGGATGTTTTGGGCAGATTTGGGATGGATTTGGGGTTGTTTTGGGTGGATTTGGGGTGGATTTGAGGATGTTTGGGGTGGATTTGGGTTGGATTTGCAGATGTTTTGGGTGGATTTGAGGATATTTGGGCTGGATTTGGGGATATTTGGGCGGATTTGGGGATGTTTTGGGCGGATTTGGGGATATTTGGGCGGATTTGGGGATATTTGGGCGGATTTGAGGATGTTTTGGGGGGATTTGGGGATGTTTTGGGCGGATTTGAGGATGTTTTTGGAGGATTTGAGGATATTTGGGTGGATTTGGGGTGGATTTGGGGATGTTTTTGGCTGGATTTGGGGTTGTTTTGGGCGGATTTGGGGATGTTTTTGGAGGATTTGAGGATATTTGGGTGGATTTGTGGTTGTTTTGGGCCGATTTGGGGATGTTTTGGGTGGATTTGAGGATATTTGGGCTGGATTTGGGGATGTTTTGGGCGGATTTGTGGTTGTTTTGGGCGGATTTGTGGTTGTTTTGGGCGGATTTGGGGATGTTTTGGGCGGATTTGGGGATGTTTTGGGCGGATTTGGGGATATTTGGGCTGGATTTGGGGATGTTTTGGGCGGATTTGAGGATATTTGGGTGGATTTGTGGTTGTTTTGGGTGGATTTGTGGTTGTTTTGGGCGGATTTGGGGATGTTTTGAGCGGATTTGGGGATGTTTTGGGTGGATTTGAGGATATTTGGGCGGATTTGGGGATGTTTTGGGTGGATTTGAGGATATTTGGGTGGATTTGGGGATATTTTGGGTGGATTTGGGGATGTTTTGGGTGGATTTGAGGATATTTGGGTGGATTTGGGATGTTTTGGGTGGATTTGGGATGGATTTGAGGATATTTGGGCTGGATTTTGGGATGTTTTGGGCGGATTTGGGGAGTTTCGGGCGCTGTGGGCGGGGCTTGCGCTCAGGCCACGCCCCCTCCCATCCCAATAACAAAACAACGCCGTACCCCACGTGGCCACGCCCACAGCCCCGCTCAGCCAATCACAGCTCTCCTCCACCACACAAGCCCCGCCCCCTCGCCAGGCCCCGCCCCTCCCCAGCCGTTACCCCTTGGCGGGCGAACCCCCTCCCACCCTGACCCCGCCCCGCGCTCCCATTGGCTCCCCCTGCTCCGGCGCCGCGCTCCCATTGGCTGAGACGCGCGGGGGCGGGACCTCCCCTCACAACTCGCCTCGCTATTGGCCGAGGCGCGGGGACCTAAGGGCGCGCGGCGGTTTGAAGGCGCGCGGGACAAGATGGCGGCGGCGCCTCAGGCCGGTGCCGCTGCTCTCCCGGGGCCGCGTTCGCGCCTCCCGCGGCTGCCGGTGGCCCGGGCCCAGGAGAAGCGGCCCCCGTCGTGCGTCAGCACCGAGGGGCCGGCGGCGGGACCTCCTCAGCAGGTGCGGAGCTTTCCCCGGGCGGCTTTTCCCTGGCTGCTCCCCGCGCCGGGGCCGCCTGACGCCGTTTGTCCCCTCACAGAAACGATCCCGGACCGGCCTCGCGCCCGGAGGCGCCAAGGCCGCGCCCAAGGCCCCGCTCAGGGCCCCCCTCAGGACTCTGGGCCCGGCGGCTGCGGCGGGAAAGAACGGTACGGGAGAGGTTTGGGGAGATTAAAGGTGGTTTTAGGGAGGTTAAAGGCGATTTTGGGGTTCTGGAGGAGCTTCCTGGGAGTGTTTGGGTGGTTTGGAGGAGTTTTGGGGAGATTTGGGGAGGTTAAAGATGTTTTTGGGGTACTGGAGGGGTTCTGGGGGAGCTTTCCAGGAGTGTTTGGGTGGTTTGGAGGAGTTTTGGAGGAGTTTTGGGGAGGTTAAAGGTGTTTTTGGGGTTCTGGAGGAGCTTCCCGGGTGTGTTTGGGTGGTTTGGAGGAGTTTTGGGGGGATTTGGGGAGGTTTAAGGTGTTTTTGGGGTTCTGGAGGGGTTCTGGGGGAGCTTTGCAGGAGTGTTTGGGTGGTTTGGAGGAGTTTTGGGGGGATTTGGGGAGGTTTAAGGTATTTTTGGGGCGCTGGAGCAGCTTCCCGGGAGTGTTTGTGTGGTTTGGAGGAGTTTTGGGGGGATTTGGGGAGGTTAAAGGTGGTTTTGGGGAGACTAAAGGTGTTTTTGGGGAGGTTAAAGGTGTTTTTGGGGTGCTGGAGGGGTTCTGGGGGAGCTTTCCAGGAGTGTTTGGGAGGTTTGGGGGAGTTTTGGAGGAGTTTTGGGGAGGTTAAAGGTGTTTTTGGGGTTCTGGAGGAGCTTCCCAGGAAGGTTTGGGTGGTTTGGAGGAGTTTTGGGGAGGTTAAAGGCGATTTTGGGGTTCTGGAGGAGCTTCCCAGGAAGGTTTGAGGGGATTTGGGGAGGTTAAAGGTGTTTTTGGGGTTCTGTAGGAGCTTCCTGGGAGTGTTTGGAGGAGTTTTGCGGGGTTTTGGGGAGGTTTAAGGCGATTTTGGGGCGCTGGAGCAGCTTCCTGGGAGTGTTTGTGTGGTTTGGAGGAGTTTTGTGGGTATTTGGTGAGGTTTTTGGGGTTCTGGGGGAGCTTCTTGGGAGGGTTTTGGGGGGATTTGGGGAGGTTAAAGGCGATTTTGGGGTTCTGGAGGAGCTTCCCGGGAGTGTTTGGAGGAGTTTTGAGGGGATTTGGGGAGGTTAAAGGTGTTTTTGGGGTTCTGGAGGAGCTTCCTGGGAAGGTTGGAGTGGTTTGGAGGAGTTTTGGGGGGATTTGGGGAGGTTAAAGGTGTTTTTGGGGTGCTGGAGGAGCTTCCCAGGAGCGTTTGGGTGGTTTGGAGGAGTTTTGGGGGGATTTGGGGAGGTTAAAGGCGATTTTGGGGTTCTGGAGGAGCTTCCTGGGAGTGTTTGTGTGGTTTGGAGGAGTTTTGTGGGTATTTGGGGAGGTTTTTGGGGTTCTGGGGGAGCTTCCCGGGAAGGTTGGGGTGGTTTGGAGGATTTTTGGGGGATTTGGGGAGGTTAAAGGTGTTTTTGGGGTGCTGGAGGGGTTCTGGGGGAGCTTTCCGGGAGTGTTTGAGTGGTTTGGAGGAGTTTTGGGGAGATTTGGGGAGGTTAAAGGTGTTTTTGGGGTTCTGGAGGGGTTCTGGGGGAGCTTTCCAGGAGTGTTTGGGAGGTTTGAGGGAGTTTTGGAGGAGTTTTGGGGAGGTTAAAGGCGATTTTGGGGTGCTGGGGGAGCTTCCCAGGAAGGTTTGAGGGGATTTGGGGAGGTTTAAGGTGTTTTTGGGGTTCTGGAGGAGCTTCCTGGGAGTGTTTGTGTGGTTTGGAGGAGTTTTGTGGGTATTTGGGGAGGTTTTTGGGGTTCTGTGGGAGCTTCCTGGGAGTGTTTGGGTGGTTTGGAGGAGTTTTGAGGGGATTTGGGGAGGTTAAAGGTGTTTTTGGGGTTCTGGAGGAGCTTCCCGGGAAGGTTTGGGTGGTTTGGGGGAGTTTTGGGGAGGTTAAAGGCGATTTTGGGGTTCTGGGGCATCTTCCTGGGAGTGTTTGTGTGGTTTGGAGGAGTTTTGGGGGGATTTGGGGAGGTTAAAGGCGATTTTGGGGTTCTGGGGCATCTTCCTGGGAGTGTTTGGGTGGTTTGGAGGAGTTTTGGGGGGATTTGGGAGGTTTAAGGGGTTCAGTGAGGTTTTGGGGGTTGTAAAGGGCTGTTTTGGGCTCATAAAGAGCATTTTGGGGAGGTGAATGAGGGATTTGTGGTGTTAACGGGGGGGCTTGGGGTGGTCCCAGGGGATTTGGGGATGCCTGGGGGGGTTCTTGGGGGGATTTGGGGAAATTAAAGAGGATTTCGAGGGATTTTATGGAGATCTGGGGCAGTTAAAGAGGATTTTTGGGGATTTTATGGGGATTGGGGCAGTTAAAGAGGATTTTGAGGGATTTTATGGAGATCTGGGGCAGTTAAAGAGGATTTTGGGAGATTTTATGGGGATTGGGGCAGTTAAAGAGGATTTTGGGAGATTTTATGGGGATCTGGGGCAGTTAAAGGGGATTTTGGGGGATTTTATGGGGATGGGGGCAGTTAAAGAGGATTTTGGGGGATTTTATGGGGATTTGGGGCAGTTAAAGGGGATTTTAGGGGGATTTGGGGCAGTTAAAGAGGGTTTTGGGGGGTTTTAGAGGGATTTGGGGCAGTTAAAGAGGATTTTGGGGGGTTTTAGGGGGATTTGGGGCAGTTAGAGGGGATTTGGGGACTCTTGGGGGGTTTTTAAGGGGGGTTCAAGGTGATCTGGGGGGGTCTCGAGGGGTTCAGACCCCCCAATGTCCCCTGTCCCCCCAGATGGCCCCCGAAAGGCGGCGACAGCGGCAGCGGCTTCTCGGGGAGGTGAGACCTGAGACCCCCCTGGTGTCCCCAAAGCCACCCTGTCCCTGTCCCCTCCCAATGTCCCCAAAGCCACCCTGTCCCTGTCCCCTCCCAATGTCCCCAAAGCCACCCTGTCCCCTCCCAATGTCCCCAAAGCCACCCTGTCCCTGTCCCCTCCCAGTGTCCCCAAAGCTACCCTGTCCCTGTCCCCTCCCAATGTCCCCAAAGCCACCCTGTCCCTGTCCCCAGTGCTCTCCCAATGTCCCCAAAGCCACCCTGTCCCTGTCCCCTCCCGGTGTCCCCAAAGCCACCCTGTCCCTGTCCCCTCCTGATGTCCCCAAAGCCACCCTGTCCCTTTCCCCTCCCAATGTCCCCAAAGCCACCCTGTCCCTGTCCCCTCCCAGTGTCCCCAAAGCCACCCTGTCCCCTCCCAATGTCCCCAAAGCCACCCTGTCCCATCCCAATGTCCCCAAAGCCACCCTGTCCCATCCCAATGTCCCCAAAGCCACCCTGTCCCCTCCTGATGTCCCCAAAGCCACCCTGTCCCTTTCCCCTCCCAATGTCCCCAGTCCCCATCCCAACGTCCCCAAGCCCATCCCAGTGTCCCCAAGCCTTTCCCGATGTCCCCAGGCCCCTGCTGATGTCCCCATCCCGATGTCCCCAGTCCCTTTCCCGATGTCCCCAAGCCTTTCCCAATGTCCCCATCCTTATGTCCCCAGTCCCATCCCAATGTCCCCAGTCCCATCCCGATGTCCCCAAGCCTTTCCCGATGTCACCAGTCCCCATCCCGATGTCCCCAAGCCCATCCCGATGTCCCCATCCCAGCGTCCCCATCCCGATGTCCCCAGTCCCCATCCTGATGTCCCTGAGCCCATCCCGATGTCCCCAAGCCTTTCCCGATGTCACCAGTCCCCATCCCGATGTCCCCAAGCCCATCCCGATGTCCCCAGTCCCTTTCCCAATGTCTCCAAGCCGTTTCCCAATGTCCCCAGTCCCTTCCCTGATGTCCCCATCCCAATGTCCCCATCCTGATGTCCCCAGTCCCCATCCCGATGTCCCCAAGCCTTTCCCAATGTCCCCAGTCCCTTCCCTGATGTCCCCAAGCCTTTCCCGATGTCACCAGTCCCTTTCCCAATGTCTCCAAGCCGTTTCCCAATGTCCCTAGTCCCTTCCCTGATGTCCCCATCCCGATGTCCCCAGTCCCATCCCGATGTCCCCAGTCCCTTTCCCGATGTCCCCAGTCCCCATCCCAATGTCCCCAGTCCCTTTCTCGATGTCCCCAAGCCCATCCCAATGTCCCCAGTCCCCATCCCGATGTCCCCAAGCCTTTCCCAATGTCCCCAGTCCCCATCCCGATGTCCCCAAGCCCATCCCGATGTCCCCAGTCCCTTTCTCGATGTCCCCAGTCCCTTTCCCAATGTCTCCAAGCCGTTTCCCAATGTCCCCGGTCCCTTCCCTGATGTCCCCATCCCGATGTCCCCAAGCCCATCCTGATGTCCCCATCCCAGTGTCCCCATCCCGATGTCCCCGAGCCCATCCCGATGTCCCCGAGCCCATCCCGATGTCCCCAAGCCTTTCCCAATGTCCCCATCCCAATGTCCCCAAGCCTTTCCTGATGTCCCCAAGCCTTTCCCGATGTCCCCAGTCCCTTTCCCAATGTCCCCAAGCCTTTCCTGATGTCCCCAAGCCCATGCCAATGTCCCCAGTCCCTTTCCCCATGTCCCCGTCCCGATGTCCCCAGTCCCCATCCCAATGTCCCCAGTCCCTTTCTCGATGTCCCCAGTCCCTTCCCCAATGTCCCCAGTCCCTTTCCCAATATCCCTGAGCCCATTCTGATGTCCCCAGTCCCTTTCTCAGTCCCCATCCCGATGTCCCCAGTCCCTTTCCCGATGTCCCCAAGCCCATCCCAATGTCCCCAGTCCCCATCCCGATGTCCCCAAGCCTTTCCCAATGTCCCCAGTCCCCATCCCGATGTCCCCAAGCCCATCCCGATGTCCCCAGTCCCTTTCTCGATGTCCCCAGTCCCTTTCCCAATGTCTCCAAGCCGTTTCCCAATGTCCCTAGTCCCTTCCCTGATGTCCCCATCCCGATGTCCCCAAGCCTATCCTGATGTCCCCATCCCAGTGTCCCCGTCCTGATGTCCCCAGTCCCCATCCCGATGTCCCCAAGCCCATCCCGATGTCCCCAACCCATCCCGATGTCCCCAAGCCTTTCCTGATGTCCCCAAGCCTTTCCCAATGTCCCCAGTCCCTTTCCCAATGTCCCCAGTCCCTTTCCCAATGTCCCCAAGCCTTTCCTGATGTCCCCAAGCCCATCCCAATGTCCCCAGTCCCTTTCCCCATGTCCCCATCCCGATGTCCCCAGTCCCCATCCCAATGTCCCCAAGCCTTTCCCAATGTCCCCAAGCCTTTCCCAATGTCCCCAAGCCTTTCCCAATGTCCCCATCCCAATGTCCCCAAGCCTTTCCTGATGTCCCCAAGCCTTTCCCGATGTCCCCATCCAATGTCCCCATCCCGATGTCCCCAGTCCCCATCCCGATGTCCCCAAGCCTTTCCCAATGTCCCCAGTCCCTTTCTCGATGTCCCCAAGCCCATCCCAATGTCCCCAGTCCCCATCCCGATGTCCCCAAGCCTTTCCCAATGTCCCCGGTCCCTTTCTCGATGTCCCCAAGCCCATCCCAATGTCCCCAGTCCCTTTCCCTGTCCCCATCCCAATGTCCCCAGTCCCCATCCTGATGTCCCCATCCCGACATCCCCTCTGTCCCCAGGCTCTGCCACCAACACCTCCGTGGCGGTGGCCGGGAAGGGCCCCTCGAAGCGGCCGCCGTGGGACCTGCGGGGCCAGGTCGGGGACCTGCGGGAGGCGCTGGGTGAGGCCCGGCAGCGGCTGCAGGAGCTGGAGACGGAGAAACGGGAGCTGGAGAGCGGCAACCGGCAGCTGAGAGAGCGCCTGGAGCAGCTGCAGAGGGAGCTGGGGGACAGGGAGCGCAGGGAGAGCGGCCTCTGCAGCAGGGTCAGGTGAGAAATGACACAAAATGAGCCAAAATCCTGAAAATCTGACCCAAAATCCTGAAAAACTGACCCAAAATCCATCCAAAATGACTTAAAATCCATCCAAAATGACCCAAAATCCATCCAAACCAGATCAAGATCCTGAAAAAGTGACCCAAAATCCTGAAAACTGCCCCAAAATCCACCCAAACCCCGCTGCAGAGGGAGCTGGGGGACAGGGAGCGCAGGGAGAGCGGCCTCTGCAGCAGGGTCAGGTGAGAAATGACACAAAATGACCCAAAATCCTGAAAATCTGACCCAAAATCCATCCAAACCAGACCAAAATCCTGAAAATCTGACCCAAAATCCATCCAAAATGACCCAGAATCCTGAAAAACTGACCCAAAATCCTGAAAAACTGACCCAAAATCCACCCAAACCCCCCTGCAGAGGGAGCTGGGGGACAGGGAGCGCAGGGAGAGCGGCCTCTGCAGCAGGGTCAGGTGAGAAATGACACAAAATGAGCCAAAACCCTGAAAAACTGACCCAAAATCCATCCA
Source organism: Poecile atricapillus (assembly GCF_030490865.1). Taxonomy (NCBI): domain Eukaryota; kingdom Metazoa; phylum Chordata; class Aves; order Passeriformes; family Paridae; genus Poecile; species Poecile atricapillus. The sequence goes on along the minus strand of NC_081274.1, from coordinate 1,073,011 downwards.
AAATGACCCAAAATCCATCCAAACCAGACCAAAATCCTGAAAATCTGACCCAAAATCCTGAAAATCTGACCCAAAATCCATCCAAAATGACCCAGAATCCTGAAAAACTGACCCAAAATCCTGAAAATCTGACCCAAAATCCACCCAAACCCCCCTGCAGAGGGAGCTGGGGGACAGGGAGCGCAGGGAGAGCGGCCTCTGCAGCAGGGTCAGGTGAGAAATGACACAAAATGAGCCAAAATCCTGAAAAACTGACCCAAAATCCATCTAAAATGACCCAAAATCCATCCAAACCTGACCAAAATCCATCCAAAATGACCCAAAATCCATCCAAACCCCGCTGCAGAGGGAGCTGGGGGACAGGGAGCGCAGGGAGAGCGGCCTCTGCAGCAGGGTCAGGTGAGAAATGACCCAAAATGAGCCAAAATCCTGAAAATCTGACCCAAAATCCTGAAAAACTGACCCAAAATCTGTAAAACTGCCCCAAAATCCTGTAAATGACCCAAAATCCTGAAAAATGACCCAAAATCCTGAAAACTGACCCAAAATCCATCCAAACCAGACCAAAATCCTGAAAATCTGCCCCAAAATCCTGAAAAAGTGACCCAAAATCCTGAAAAACTGCCCCAAAATCCTGAAAATCTGCCCCAAAATCCTGTAAATGACCCAAAATCCATCCAAAATGACCCAAAATCCATCCAAACTGCCCAAAAATCCATCCAAACCAGACCAAAATCCTGAAAACTGACCCAAAATCCTGAAAATTACCCAAAATCCTGAAAATTGCCCCAAAATCCTGAAAAATGACCCAAAATCCTGAAAAACTGACCCAAAATCCAACCAAACCAGACCAAAATCCTGAGAAACTGACCCAAAATCTGGAAAAACTGCCCCAAAATCTGTTTCAAATCCATTTAAAAGTGTCCCAAATCCCTCAAAATCCTCTGGAGGGAGCGGGAATGCTGGGAAAGCCTCAGAGTGTTGAAAAAACCCCAAAATCCACCCAAAATCCCTTGAGATTCCCCAGATCTTCCCTAAAACCTTCCCAAAAATTCCCAAATTAACCCCAAAAATTCCCAAATTAACCCCAAATTAACCCTAAATCCCTCAAAATTCTGAGTTTTCCAAGATCCTCTCAAAAGTTCTCTAAAAACCTTCAAATTATCCTGAAAATCCCCCCAAATCCCCCAAATGAGCCCATATTTCCCCCAAATTTTCCTTTGAAGTTCAAGATTCCCAAAATTCCCTCAGAACCCTTCCAAAAATTCCTGAAATTTCCCCAAATCACTCCAAGACCCCAAAATATCCCCAAAAATCCCTCAGAACCCTTCTGAAAATCCCTGAAATTTCCCCAAATTGCTCCAGAATCCCTAAAAATCCCCAAAATTCCCTCAGAACCCTTCTGAAAATCCCTGAAATTTCCTCAAATTGCTCCAAAATTCAATTAATCATTTCAGAAATCCCTGAAATTTCCCTGAATTCCCCCAAACTTGCTCAAGGTCCCCAAAATTCCCTCAGAACTCTTCTTAAAATCCTGAAATTTCCCTGAATTGCACAAATGTCTCCAAAATTCCCTCAGAACCCTTCCAAAAATTCCTGAATTTTTTCTGAATTGCTCCAAAACTCCTAAAAATCCCCAAAATTCCCTCAGAACCTGTCTAAAAATCCCTGAAATTTCCTCAAATTGCTCCAGAATCCTTAAAAATCCCTAAAATTCCCTCAGAATCCTTCCAAAAATCCCTGAAATTTCCCCAAATCGCTCCAGAATCCCTGAAAATCCCCAAAATTCCCTCAGAACCCGTCTGAAAAGCCCTGAAATTTCCCTGAATTACCCCAAACCCCCTCAGCTCCCTCAGAACCCCCCGGGATTCTGGGCTGGGATCCGCCCGGGTTACCCCGAAATCCCCCCGAACTCCGGGATCCCCCCGAGCTCCAGGATCCTCCCCGAGCTCCGGGATCCCCCAAGCTCCAGGATCCCCCCCAAACTTCGGGATCCCCCCAAGCTCCGGGATCCCTCTGAGCTCCAGGATCCCCCCCGAGCTCCGTGAGCCCCGACCTCCGGGATCCCCCCGAACTCCAGGATCCCCCCGAGCTCTGGGATCCCCCCCACGCTCCAGGGTCCCCCCTGAACTCCGGGATCCCCCCCGAGCTCTGGGATCCCTCTGAGCTCTGGGATCTCCCCCAAGCTCCGGGATCCCCCCCCGAGCTCCAGGATCCCCCCTGAACTCCGGGATCCCCCCAAGCTCCGGGATCCCCCCGAGCTCCGGGATCCCCCCCCGAGCTCCAGGATCCCCCCTGAACTCCGGGATCCCCCCCGAGCTCCAGGATCCCCCCTGAACTCCGGGATCCCTCTGAGCTCCAGGATCTCCCCCAAGCTCCAGGATCCCCCCTGACCTCCGGGATCCCCCCCGAGCTCCGGGATCCCCCCGAACTCCGGGATCCCCTCGAACTCCAGGATCCCCCTGAACTCCAGGATCCCCCCCGAGCTCCGGGATTCCCCCGAACTCCGGGATCCCCCCGAACTCCAGGATCTCCCTGAACTCCAGGATCCCCCCCGAGCTCCAGGATCCCCCCAAACTCCGGGATCCCCCCAAGCTCCGGGATCCCCCCAAGCTCCAGGATCCCCCCTGAACTCCGGGATCCCTCTGAGCTCCGGGATCCCCCCGAGCTCCAGGATCCCCCCGAGCTCCGGGATCCTCCCGAGCTCCAGGATCCCCCCGAGCTCCGGGATCCCCCCGAGCTCTGTGAACTCCGAACTCCGGGATCCCCCTGAGCTCTGTGAGCCCCAAGCTCCGGGATCCACCCGAGCTCCGTGATCCCCCCGAGCTCCATGAGCCCCGAGCTCCGGGATCCCTCCGAACTCCAGGATCCCCCCCGAACTGCGGGATCCCTCTGAGCTCCAGGATCTCCCCCAAGCTCCAGGATCCCCCCTGAACTCCGGGATCCCTCTGAGCTCCAGGATCCCCCCAAACTCCAGGATCCCCCCTGAGCTCCCGGATCCCCCCGAGCTCCGTGATCCCCCCGTTCCACAGACCTTTCCCGTTTCCTGCAGCTCCCTGGAGTCGGAGCTGTCGCGGTTCCGAGCGGAGCTGCAGCAGAGCCGGGGCCGCGCCGAGGCTCTGGAGGCCGAGAGGCAGCGGCTGCAGGAGGAGGAGGAGCAGCGGCGGCAGGAGAGGGACGATGCCCGGGGCCGGGCGCAGGAGCTGTCGGAGCAGCTGGAGAACACCGAGGTGAGGCCCGGAATTCCTGAGAAATCCCTGAAAAAAGCGGGAACTGGGAGCCGCTGCTTCCCGGAGCTGGAATTCATTGAGGGGAGGGTTGGGAAAAGATGGCGGCGAGCTGTGAGGGGGCGTCAAAAAGGGCGGGAAAACGAGGGGTTGGCAGCAATTCCGGCTTTTTTGGCACTAAAAACACTCTGAAAGTGCCCTGAAATGAAAGAAAATGGGAATTTTCAGCAATTCAGCTGTTTCTGCCCCCCAAATCCCTCAAGGGTTCCTGAAAATGGGGAAAAAACCCAGGATTTTGGGGCTGTTTTGTTGCTTTCTGACCTGGAATCCGCCAGGGGGAACCCAAAAAGGTGGGAAAATGTGAGGGGTTGGCAGCAATTCCAGCTTTTTTGGCACTAAAAACACTCTGAAAGTGCCCTGAAATGAAAGAAAATGGGAATTTTCAGCAGTTCAGCTGATTATGCCCCACAAATCCCTCAAGGGTTCCTGAAAATGGGGAAAAAACCCAGGATTTTGGGGCTGTTTTGTTGCTTTCTGGCCTGGAATCCACCAGGGGGAACCCAAAAAGGGCGGGAAAATGCGAGGGTTTGGCAGCAATTCCAGCTTTTTTGGCACCAAAACCACTCTAAAAGTGCCCTGAAATGCGGGAAAAATGGGAATTTTCCGCAGTTCAGCTGCTTCTGCCCCACAAATCCCTCAAGGGTTCATGAAAATGTGCAAAAAAAATGGGATTTTGGGGCTGTTTTGTTGCTTTCTGACCTGGAATCCGCCAGGGGGAACCCAAAAAGGCAGGAAAATGCGAGGGGTTGGCTGCAATTCCGGCTTTTTTGGCACTAAAAACACTCTGAAAGTTCCCTGAAATGAAAGAAAATGGGAATTTTCCGCAGTTCAGCTGTTTCTGCCCCCCAAATCCCTCAAAGGTTCATGAAAATGTGCAAAAAAATGGGATTTTGGGGCTGTTTTGTTGCTTTCTGACCTGGAATCCACCAGGGGGAACCCAAAAAGGGCGGGAAAACGAGGGGTTGGCAGCAATTCCGGCTTTTTTGGCACCAAAACCACTCTAAAAGTGCCCTGAAATGAAGGAAAATGGGAATTTTCAGCAATTGAGCTGATTATGCCCCACAAATCCCCCAAGGGTTCATGAAAATGTGCAAAAAAATGGGATTTTGGGGCTGTTTTGTTGCTTTCTGACCTTGGAATCCACCAGGGGGAACCCAAAAAGGCGGGAAAACGAGGGGTTGGCAGCAATTCCGGCTTTTTTGGCACTAAAAACACTCTGAAAGTGCCCTGAAATGTGGGGAAAATGGGAATTTTCAGCAGTTCAGCTGATTATGCCTCACAAATCCCTCAAGGGTTCATGAAAATGTGCAAAAAAAAGGGATTTTGGGGCTGTTTTGTTGCTTTCTGGCCTGGAATCCACCAGGGGGAACCCAAAAAGGCGGGAAAATGCGAGGGGTTGGCAGCAATTCCGGCTTTTTTGGCACTAAAACCACTCTAAAAGTGCCCTGAAATGAAGGAAAATGGGAATTTTCAGCAATTCAGCTGCTTCTGCCCCACAAATCCGTCAAGGGTTCCTGAAAATGGGGAAAAAAAACGGGATTTTGGGGCTGTTTTGTTGCTTTCTGACCTAGAAGCCACCAGGGGGAACCCAAAAAAAGGCAGAAAAATGAGGGGTTTATGCCAATTCTGCTTTTTTGGTGTGAAAATCCCTCAGGGGGTGCCTCAAAATTTGAGAAAAATGGGATTTTTCACCAATTCAGCTGTTTCTGCGCCCAAAATCCCTCAGGGGATGCTTCAAAATCCACAAAAAAAAGGGAATTTGAAGCCATTTTGTTGCTTCAGATGCCCCAAAAAATGACAGGAAAATGAGGGTTTGCAGCAATTCTGGCTTTTTGGTGTCAAAAAATCCTCAAAGGATCCCTCAAAATGTGTGGAAAAATGAGAATTTTCAGTATTTCAGCTCCTTTTCCACCCGGAATCCCTCAGGGTGCCTCAGAAGTCCTGGAAAACTGGGATTTCAGAGGTGTTCAGTTGCTCTCCAAGCTGAAATCCATCAGGAGCACCAGAAAAAGGCGGAAAAATGAAGGTTTTGTGCCAATTCCAGGTTTTTTTGAGTCAAAATTCTTCAGGGAGTGCCTCAAAATGCGGGAAAAATGATGAAAAATGGGGATTTTCACCAATTCAACTGCTTTTTCAGCCAGAATCCCTGCGGGTGTTTAAAATGTGGGAAACAATAATGGGAATTTGAGTCATTTTTGCTGGGTTTTGACTCCAAATCCACCAGGGGGCGCCAAAAAAGGCGGGAAAATGAGGGCTCCACATCGACGCCGGTGAAATCCCTCAGAAAACGCCTCCAAATGTGGGAAAAATGATGAAAAATGGGAATTTTCACCAATTCAACTGCTTTTGCACCCAAAATCCCTGTGGGTGTTTAAAATGTGGAGAAAAAATAATGGGAATTCGAATCATTTTTGCTGGGTTTTGACTCAAAATCCACCAGGGGGCGCCAAAAAAAGGCGGGAAAATGAGGGCTCTGCATCAACACCGGTGAAATCCCTCAGAAAACGCCTCCAAATGGGGGAAAAATGATGAAAAATGGGAATTTTCACCAATTCAACTGCTTTTTCAGCCAGAATCCCTGAGGGTTTTTAAAATGTGGAGAAAAAATAATGGGAATTTGAATCATTTTTGCTGGGTTTTGACTCCAAATCCACCAGGGGGCGCCAAAAAAAGGCGGGAAAATGAGGGCTCCACATCGACACCGGTGAAATCCCTCAGAAAACGCCTCCAATTGTGGGAAAAATGATGAAAAATGGGAATTTTCACCAATTCAACTGCTTTTTCAGCCAGAATCCCTGCGGGTGTTTAAAATGTGGGAAACAATAATGGGAATTTGAGTCATTTTTGCTGGGTTTTGACTCCAAATCCACCAGGGGGCGCCAAAAAAAGGCGGGAAAATGAGGGCTCCACATCGACACTGCTGAAATCCCTCAGAAAATGCCTCCAAATGTGGGAAAAATGATGAAAAATGGGGATTTTCACCAATTCAACTGCTTTTTCAGCCAGAATCCCTGAGGGTGTTTAAAATGTGGAGAAAAAATAATGGGAATTTGAATAATTTTTGCTGGGTTTTGACTCAAAATCCACCAGGGGGCGCCAAAAAAAGGCGGGAAAATGAGGGCTCTGCATCGACACCGGTGAAATCCCTCAGAAAACGCCTCCAAATGTGGGAAAAATTATTAAAAATGGGAATTTTCACCAATTCAACTGCTTTTGCACCCAAAATCCCTGCGGGTGTTTAAAATGTGGAGAAAAAATAATGGGAATTTGAATCATTTTTGCTGGGTTTTGACTCAAAATCCACCAGGGGGCGCCAAAAAAGGCGGGAAAATGAGGGCTCCGCATCAACACCAGTGAAATCCCTCAGAAAACGCCTCCAAATGTGGGAATTTGCATCAATTTTGCTCATTTTTGCATCAATTTTAACCCCAAATCTCTCGGGGAAGGTCAGAAAACCTGAGGGGAAAAAGGATTTTTGTAGTGGTTTCTGTACTCAGCAGCCAAAAGCTCTCCAAGCGTGGCGAAAGGCCGGGGGTTGTGAGGGGTTGCTGCGCTTGCAGGCCCGGCTGCAGCAGGCGCAGCAGCAGCTGCAGCAGCAGCTGGAGCAGCTGGCGGAGCTGCGGGAGCTGGAGGCGTCGCAGCGGGAGCTGCTGGCCGAGCACGAGGAGCGCATTCACCTGCTGGAGATGGAGCGGCGCCGCCTGCACAACGACATCCAGGAGCTCAAGGTAGGCCCGCGGCCCCTGAGGGGTGAATCCGGGGTTTTTGGGGTTTTTTTCTGTGGAACATCCGAGTGTTTTTTGTGAGGGGAGACTCCTGGAATTGCTCCTGAGGGGATGAATCCCGGGTTTTGGGGTTTTTTTTCTGGGGAATGTTTGTGTGTTCTGTGTGAGTTCCTGAGGGCTGAATCCCGGATTTTTGGGATTTTTCTGGGGAATATTTGTGTGTTCTGTGTGAGTTCCTGAGGGCTGAGGCTCCTGAGGGGATGAATCCCGGGTTTTGGGGTTTTTTTCTGGGGAATGTTTGTGTGTTCTGTGTGAGTTCCTGAGGGGATGAATCCCGGGTTTGGGTTTTTTTTCTGGGGAATGTTTGTGTGTTCTGTGTGAGTTCCTGAGGGGTGAATCCGGGGTTTTTGGGGTTTTTTTCTGTGGAACATCCGAGTGTTTTGTGTGAGGAGAGACTCCTGGAACTGCTCCTGAGGGGATGAGTCCCGGGTTTTTGGGGTTTTTTCTGGGGAATGTTTGTGTGTTCTGTGTGAGTTCCTGAGGGCTGAATCCCGGGTTTTTGGGGTTTTTTCTGGGGAATGTTTGTGTGTTCTGTGTGAGTTCCTGAGGGGATGAATCCCGGGTTTTTGGGGTTTTTTCTGGGGAATGTTTGTGTGTTCTGTGTGAGTTCCTGAGGGGATGAATCCCGGGTTTTTGGGGTTTTTTCTGGGGAATGTTTGTGTGTTCTGTGTGAGTTCCTGAGGGGAGTGTCCCTGAGGGGATGAATTCCAGGTTTTGGGGTTGTTTTCTGTGGAACATCCGAGAGTTTTGTGTGAGGGGAGACCCCTGTGAGTGTCCCTGAGGGGCTGAATCCCAGTTTTTTGGGGTATTTCTGGAGAATGTTTGTGTGTTTTGTGTGAGGGGAGTCCCCTGGGACTGCTCCTGAGGGGCTGAATCCCAGGTTTGGGCTATTTCTGGGGAATGTTTGTGTGTTCTGTGAGAGTTCCTGAGGGGATGAATCCCGGGTTTTGGGGTTTTTTTCTGGGGAATGTTTGTGTGTTCTGTGAGAGTTCCTGAGGGGATGAATCCCGGGTTTTGGGGTTGTTTCTGGGGAATGTTTGTGTGTTCTGTGTGAGTTCCTGAGGGGATGAATCCGGGGTTTTTGGGGCTTTTTTCTGTGGAACATCCGAGTGTTTTGTGTGAGGGGAGACTCCTGGAACTGCTCCTGAGGGAAGGAATCCCAGGATTTGGGGTTTTTTCCATGGAAACATCCAAATGTTCTCTGTAAGGAGAGACCCCAGGATTGCCCCCGAGGGCTGAATCTGAATTTCTGGCTTTTCCCGGGAACATCGGCGTGTTCCGTGTCTGAATCCCGATTTTTGGGGTTTCCATGGAAACATCCGCGTGTTCCGTGTCTGAATCCCGATTTTTGGGGTTTTTCCATGGAAACATCCGCGTGTTCCGTGTGTGAATCCCGATTTTTGGGGTTTTTCCATGGAAACATCCGCGTGTTCCGTGTGTGAATCCCGATTTTTGGGGTTTTTCCATGGAAACATCCGCGTGTTCCGTGTCTGAATCCCGATTTTTGGGGTTTCCATGGAAACATCCGCGTGTTCCGTGTGTGAATCCCGATTTTTGGGGTTTTTCCATGGAAACATCCGCGTGTTCCGTGTGTGAATCCCGATTTTTGGGGTTTTTCCATGGAAACATCCGCGTGTTCCGTGTGTGAATCCCGATTTTTGGGGTTTCCATGGAAACATCCGCGTGTTCCGTGTCTGAATCCCGATTTTTGGGGTTTCCATGGAAACATCCGCGTGTTCCGTGTGTGAATCCCGATTTTTGGGGTTTTTCCATGGAAACATCCGCGTGTTCCGTGTGTGAATCCCGATTTTTGGGGTTTCCATGGAAACATCCGCGTGTTCCGTGTGTGAATCCCGATTTTTGGGGTTTTTCCATGGAAACATCCGCGTGTTCCGTGTGTGAATCCCGATTTTTGGGGTTTCCATGGAAACATCCGCGTGTTCCGTGTCTGAATCCCGATTTTTGGGGTTTTTCCATGGAAACATCCGCGTGTTCCGTGTCTGAATCCCGATTTTTGGGGTTTCATTGGAAACATCCGCGTGTTCCGTGTCTGAATCCCGATTTTTGGGGTTTTTCCATGGAAACATCCGCGTGTTCCGTGTGTGAATCCCAATTTTTGGGGTTTTTCCATGGAAACATCCGCGTGTTCCGTGTGTGAATCCCGATTTTTGGGGTTTCATTGGAAACATCCGCGTGTTCCGTGTCTGAATCCCGATTTTTGGGGTTTTTCCATGGAAACATCCGCGTGTTCCGTGTCTGAATCCCGATTTTTGGGGTTTCATTGGAAACATCCGCGTGTTCCGTGTGTGAATCCCGATTTTTGGGGTTTCCATGGAAACATCCGCGTGTTCCGTGTGTGAATCCCGATTTTTGGGGTTTCATTGGAAACATCCGCGTGTTCCGTGTCTGAATCCCGATTTTTCGGGTTTCCATGGAAACATCCGCGTGTTCCGTGTGTGAATCCCGATTTTTGGGGTTTTTCCAGGGAAACATCCGCGTGTTCCGTGTGTGAATCCCGATTTTTGGGGTTTCCATGGAAACATCCGCGTGTTCCGTGTCTGAATCCCGATTTTTGGGGTTTTTCCAGGGAAACATCCGCGTGTTCCGTGTCTGAATCCCGATTTTTGGGGTTTTTCCAGGGAAACATCCGCGTGTTCCGTGTCTGAATCCCGATTTTTGGGGTTTTTCCAGGGAAACATCCGCGTGTTCCGTGTCTGAATCCCGATTTTTGGAGTTTTTCCATGGAAACATCCGCGTGTTCTGTGTGTGAATCCCGATTTTTGGGGTTTTTCCAGGGAAACATCCGCGTGTTCCGTGTGTGAATCCCGATTTTTGGGGTTTTTCCAGGGAAACATCCGCGTTTTCTGCCGCGTGCGGCCGCTGCTGCCGGAGGAGCGGGATCGGCAGCGGGGGCTGCCCCACCTGCATTTCCCCCCGCAGGATCCTCGCAGCCTCGTCCTCACCCGCCCTGACGACGTGAGTGCCCAAAATCCTCATTTTTCTCCTCAAAAAACTCCCTTCATTCCCTCCAAACCAGCCTTTGTTTCTCAAAATTTCCTCTTTTCCCAAAAATTCCATTTTTTCCTTCCTCAAAAATGGCTTTTTTTTCTCAAAAAGGGCCATTTTCCTCTCAAAATTCCCTCATTTCCCAAAAATTCCATTTTTCCCTTCCTCAAAAATTAAATTAATTTTTTTCTCTCAAAAAGGGCCTTTTTCCTCTCAAAATTCCCTCATTTCCCAAAAATTTTATTTTTCCCTTCCTCAAAAATTAAATTAATTTTTTCCTCTCAAAAAGGGCCTTTTTCCTCTCAAAATTCCCTCATTTCCCAAAAATTCCATTTTTCCCTTCCTCAAAAATTAAATTAATTTTTTTCTCTCAAAAAGGGCCTTTTTCCTCTCAAAATTCCCTCATTTCCCAAAAATTCCATTTTTCCCTTCCTCAAAAATTAAATTAATTTTTTTCTCTCAAAAAGGGCCTTTTTCCTCTCAAAATTCCCTCATTTCCCAAGAAATCCTTTTTTCCCCTCAAAAACCACCTCAATTCCCTCAAGAATCCTTCTTTCCCAAAAACTCCTTTTTTTTCCCTTTTAAAAATGGTCTTTTTCCCCTCAAAAAATGGCTTTTGTTGCTCAAAAATCTCTGATTTCTCAAAAATTCCTTTTTTCACCCCTCAAAAATGTCTTTTTCCTCACAAAAACCTCTTTTTTCACTGAAAAAAAATGTTCTTTTTACCCCTTAAATGTCTTTTATTTCTCAAAAATTCCCTATTCTCCAAAAAATCTTCATTTTCTCCAAAATGTCCTTTATTTCCCCTCAGAAATCCACTTTTTCCCTCAAAAATCTTTTATTTCCTGATTGTTTTTCCCCCTGGCAATATCCTGCTTTCCTTCCCAAAATGTCCTTTTGTCTCTGAAAAACTCCCTTTTTTTCCTCAAAAAGCTTTTATTTCCCAAAAATGCCTTTTTTCTCCTCAAAAGTGTCTGTTTTCCCCCAAAACTCCTGTCAAAACTGTTATTTTTTCCCTTCAGAAATATCTTTATTTCCTTCAAAAATACCCTTTTTTTCCTCTCATAAATATCTTTTATTCCTGAAAAATTCCTATTTTCCGGGAATGTCTGAAATGTCCATTTTTTTCTTTCCAAAATATATTTTTTTTCCTCAAAACTCCCATTTTACCCCAAAAAAGGACTTTTTTCCCCCCTCAAAATTGTTTTTTTTCCTTCCAAAATTTGGTTTTTTACTGGAAAATAGATTCCCCCCCCAACAAAAATGGGTTTTTTCTTTCCTAAAATATTTTTTTTTCCTCAAAAAAACTCCTTTCCCCCCCCAAAATCTCCTTTTCCCCCCCAAAAAAATCCAGAAAAACCTTTTCAAACCAAAATTTTGTTTTGGTTTTTGTTTTTTTTTGTCTTCTCTCACAAAACTTTTAATGTGAAAAGTTTCTTTTTCCCCAGAACTCTTCCTTCTAAAATCAGTGTTTCCCTCCCAAAAATGACCTCTTCTTCCAAAAAAAAATGGAAAATTTTTTTTTGGCTGGAAAATTGGTGTTTTTCCCCCAAAATGGGCTTTATCCCCCTCATAAAAATCAGCTTTTTCCCAAAAAAAAAGGCATTTTTCCCTCCCAAATCCCCATTTTTCCCTCCCAAATCCCTTTTATTCCCTCCCAAATCCCATTTTTTTCCCCCAAATCTCCTTTTCTCCTCCCCCAAACCCCATTTTCCTCCCCTAATTCCCGTTTTTCCCTAAATCCCGGGATTTTCCCCCAAGTCCCAGGTGGGCCGGGAGCGGCGCGCGGAGCTGCGCTACGACTTCAGCTTCGACCGCGTCTTCCCGCCCGCAGCTTCCCAGCAGGAAATATTCCAGGAAATCCAACTCCTCGTCCAGGTGTGTGTCCCAAAACTCCCCTGCATCCCCAAAATCCCTGGAATTCCACCCAAATCCCACCACAAATCCCGCCCGGAGCTTCCCGGCAGGGAATGTTCCAGAAAATTCAGCTCCCAGAAGTCCCAAATTCCTCGTGAACCCTCAAATGTCACCCGGATTTCCCCAGAGAATTCCCAAATTCCTCCCAAATCCCCTCAGAATTCCCAAATTCCTCCCAAATCCCCTCGGAATTCCCAAATTCCTCCCAAATCCCCTCGGAATTCCCAAATTCCTCCCAGATCCCCTCGGAATTCCCAAATTCCTCCCAAATCCCCTCGGAATTCCCAAATTCCTCCCAAATCCCCTCAGAATTCCTGAATCCCCTCAGAATTCCCAAATTTCTTCCAGATCCCCTCAGAATTCCCAAACTTTCCACCCCAAATCCCATCAGAATTCCCACATTCTTCCCAAATCCCCTCAGAATTCCCAAATCCCCTCAGAACTCCCCCAAATCCCCTCAGAATTCCCAAATCTTCTCAGGATTCCCACCTCCCCCATCACAGATTCCCAAATCCCCCCTCAGAATTCCCCAATCCCCCTAAATCCCCTCAGAATCCCCAAATCCCCTCTCAGAATTCCCAAATCCTCCCCTCAGAACCCCAAAATCCCATCAGAATTCCCAGATCCCCCCCAAATCCCCTCAGAATTCCCAAATCTCCTCAGAATCCCCTCCTCCCCCCTCACGAATTCCCAAATCCCCCCTCAGAGCTCCCAGATCCCCTCAGAATTCCCAAATCTCCTCAGAATCCCTGACTCCCCCCTCAGAATCTCCACCTCCCCCTTCATAAATTCCCAAATCCCCCCTCAGAGCTCCCAAATCTCCTCAGAATCACCACCTCTCCCCTCATGAATTCCCACCTCCCCTCAGAATTCCCAAATCCCCCCTCAGAACCCCCAAATACCATCAAAATTCCCAAATCCCCTCAAAATTCCCACCTCCCCTCAGAATTCCCAAATCCCCTCAGAATTCCCAAATCTCCTCAGAATTCCCACCTCCTCCCTCACAAATTCCCAAATCCCCCTTCAGAGCTCCCAAATCCCCTCAGAATTCCCAAATCCCCCCCTCAGAACCCCCAAATCCCATCAGAATTCCCAAATCTCAGAATCCCTGACTCCCCCCTCAGAGTCCCCACCTCCTCCCTCACAAATTCCCAAATTCCCCCTCAGAATTCCCAAATCCCCTCAGAATTCCCAAATCCCCTCAGAATTCCCAAACTCTCCCAAATCCCCTCAGAATCCCCACCTTCCCACCTCACAAATTCCCAAATCCCCTCAGAATTCCCAAATCCCCTCAGAATTCCCAAATCCCCCCTCAGAGCTCCCAACCTTCCACCTCAACCCTCCCCTCCAAACCCCGTTCCCCACCCGGAGCCCCTCTCGGCCTCCCGGTACCTGCTGCAAATCCCGGGAATGTCTGAGGCACCGGGAATCCCGGGAAGCTCTGAGGCTCCGGGAATCCCGGGAAGCTCTGAGGCTCCGGGAATCCCGGGGAGGTCTGAGGCTCCGGGAATCCCGGGAAGCTCTGAGGCACCGGGAATCCCGGGAAGCTCTGAGGCTCCGGGAATCCCGGGAACGCGGCTGGGAATCCCGGGAAGCTCTGAGGCTCCGGGAATCCCGGGAAGCTCTGAGGCTCCGGGAATCCCGGGAATGTCTGAGGCTCCGGGAATCCCGGGAAGCTCTGAGGCACCGGGAATCCCGGGAAGGTCTGAGGCACCGGGAATCCCGGGAAGCTCTGAGGCTCCGGGAATCCCGGGAAGCTCTGAGGCACCGGGAATCCCGAGAAGCTCTGAGGCTCCGGGAAGCTCTGAGGCACCGGGAATCCCGGGAAGGTCTGAGGTGCCGGGAATCCCGGGAAGCTCTGAGGTGCTGGGAATCCCGGGAAGGTCTGAGGCACCGGGAATCCCGGGAAGCTCTGAGGCTCCGGGAATCCCGGGAAGGTCTGAGGTGCTGGGAATCCCGGGAGGGTCTGAGGCGCCGGGAATCCCGGGAGGGTCTGAGGCACCGGGAATCCCGGGAAGCTCTGAGGCGCCGGGAATCCCGGGAAGCTCTGAGGCGCCGGGAATCCCGGGAAGCTCTGAGGCTCCGGGAATCCCGGGAAGGTCTGAGGCACCGGGAATCCCGGGAAGCTCTGAGGCTCTGGGAATCCCGGGAAGCTCTGAGGTGCTGGGAATCCCGGGAAGCTCTGAGGCGCCGGGAATCCCGGGAAGCTCTGAGGCACTGGGAATCCCAGGAATGTCTGAGGCTCCGGGAATCCCGGGAATGTCTGAGGTGCCGGGAATCCCGGGAAGCTCTGAGGTGCCGGGAATCCCAGGAAGCTCTGAGGCTCCGGGAATCCCGAGAAGCTCTGAGGCTCCGGGAAGGTCTGAGGCTCCGGGAATCCCGGGAAGCTCTGAGGCACCGGGAATCCCGGGATGCTCTGAGGCGCTGGGAATCCCGGGAAGCTCTGAGGCACCGGGAATCCCGGGAAGCTCTGAGGCTCCGGGAAGGTCTGAGGCTCCGGGAATCCCGGGAAGCTCTGAGGCACCGGGAATCCCGGGAAGCTCTGAGGCTCCGGGAATCCCGGGAAGGTCTGAGGCTCCGGGAATCCCGGGAAGGTCTGAGGCACCGGGAATCCCGGGAAGCTCTGAGGTGCCGGGAATCCCGGGAAGCTCTGAGGCACCGGGAATCCCGGGAAGCTCTGAGGCTCTGGGAATCCCGGGAAGGTCTGAGGCTTTGGGAATCCCGGGAAGCTCTGAGGCTCCGGGAATCCCGGGAAGGTCTGAGGTGCTGGGAATCCCGGGAAGCTCTGAGGCGCCGGGAAGCTCTGAGGCACCGGGAATCCCGGGAAGCTCTGAGGCACCGGGAATCCCGGGAAGCTCTGAGGCACCGGGAATCCCGGGAAGCTCTGAGGCTCCGGGAATCCCGGGAAGCTCTGAGGCACCGGGAAGCTCTGAGGCACCGGGAATCCCGGGAAGGTCTGAGGCTCCGGGAATCCCGGGAAGCTCTGAGGCACCGGGAAGCTCTGAGGCACCGGGAATCCCGGGAAGGTCTGAGGCTCCGGGAAGCTCTGAGGTGCTGGGAATCCCGGGAAGCTCTGAGGCACCGGGAATCCCGGGAAGCTCTGAGGCGCCGGGAATCCCGGGAAGGTCTGAGGCGCCGGGAATCCCGGGAAGGTCTGAGGTGCCGGGAATCCCGGGAACGCGGCCAGGAATCCCGGGAAGCTCTGAGGCACCGGGAATCCCGGGAAGCTCTGAGGCTCCGGCAATCCCGGGAAGCTCTGAGGCTCCGGGAATCCCGGGAAGCTCTGAGGCACCGGGAAGCTCTGAGGCACCGGGAATCCCGGGAAGGTCTGAGGCGCTGGGAATCCCGGGAACGCGGCCGGGAATCCCGGGAATCCCGGGTCACGCTGCTGAGGGTGCCGCTTTGCCCCTGCAGTCAGCGCTGGACGGATACCCGGTGTGCATCTTCGCCTACGGGCAGACGGGCAGCGGCAAAACCTTCACCATGGAGGGCCCGGAGCCGCCGGGAGCGCCGGAGTCGCGCGGGATGATCCCGCGGGCCGTGAGGCACCTCTTCCTCGGAGCCCGCGACCTGGCGGGGAAGGGCTGGCAGGTAATCCCCGCCCCGAGCCCGCCTCCCCCGGCCGCCCGGCTCCTCCCCCGGGCCGAGCCGCGGGATTTTAGGTGCGGTTAGTACCGTTTCTCCGCCAGCTTCCTGGAGATCTACAACGAGGCGCTGCGGGATCTGCTGCTGGCCAAAGGGGAGAGGGGATCCGAGCTGGAGATCCGGCGGCTGGCGCCCGGCAGCGAGGAGCTGCACGTGCCAAACCTCACCTGGGTGCCTGTGGAGAGCGAGGAGCAGGTGGGGAGCTGGGAATTGGGGGAAAATTGGGGATTTTAGAGAGAAATTTGGGGGTTTTATCTGAAATTTGGGGATTTCAGAGGGGTTTTATGTGGAAATTTGGGGATTGTGAGGGGGGAGTTTGGAGCTGCAGGTGCCCAACCTCACCTGGGTGCCCGTGGAGAGCGAGGATCAGGTGGGGAGCTGGGAATTGGGGGGTTTTAAGGGGAAATTTGGGATTTTAGGGAGAAATTTGGGGGTTTTATGGAGAAATTTGGGGATTTTGGGGGGAATTTTGAGGTTTTAGGGGGAAATTTGGGGGTTTTAGGGGGAAATTTGGGGATTGTGAGGGGGGAGTTTGGAGCTGCACGTGCCAAACCTCACCTGGGTGCCCGTGGAGAGCGAGGAGCAGGTGGGGAGTCGGGAATTGGGGGAAAATTGGGGATTTTAGAGAGAAATTTGGGGGTTTTATCTGAAATTTGGGGATTTCAGAGGGGTTTTATGTGGAAAATTGGGGGTTCTGAGGGGGGAGTTTGGAGCTGCACGTGCCAAACCTCACCTGGGTGCCCGTGGAGAGCGAGGAGCAGGTGGGGAGCTGGGAATTCAGGGGTTTTAGGGGGAAATTTGGGGGTTCTGAGGGGGGAGTTTGGAGCTGCACGTGCCAAACCTCACTTGGGTGCCTGTGGAGAGCAAGGAGCAGGTGGGGAGCTGGGAATTGGGGGAAAATTGGGGATTTTAGGGGGAAATTTGAGGATTGTGAGGGGGGAGTTTGGAGCTGCAGGTGCCAAACCTCACCTGGGTGCCCGTGGAGAGCGAGGAGCAGGTGGGGAGCTGGGAATTCGGGGGTTTTAGGGGGAAATTTGGGGGTTCTGAGGGGAAATTTGGGAATTGTGAGGGGGGAGCTTGGAGCTGCACGTGCCAAA
Organism: Poecile atricapillus; assembly: GCF_030490865.1. Taxonomy (NCBI): domain Eukaryota; kingdom Metazoa; phylum Chordata; class Aves; order Passeriformes; family Paridae; genus Poecile; species Poecile atricapillus. Next base: position 1,056,274 of record NC_081274.1, on the reverse strand, counting down.
CCTCACCTGGGTGCCCGTGGAGAGTGAGGAGCAGGTGGGGAGCTGGGAATTGGGGGAAAATTGGGGATTTTAGGGGGAAATTTGGGAATTGTGAGGGGGGAGTTTGGAGCTGTACGTGCCAAACCTCACCTGGGTGCCCGTGGAGAGCAAGGAGCAGGTGGGGAGCTGGGAATTCGAGAGGATTTAGGGGGAAAATTTGGGGTTTTAGGGGGAGATTTGGGGATTTCAGAGGGGTTTTAGGGGGAAAATTGGGGGTTCTGAGGGGGGAGTTTGGAGCTGCACGTGCCAAACCTCACCTGGGTGCCCATGGAGAGCGAGGAGCAGGTGGGGAGCTGGGAATTCGGGGGTTTTAGGGGGAAATTTGGGGTTTTAGGGGGAAATTTGGGGTTTTAGGGGGAAATTTGGGGATTGTGAGGGGGGAGTTCGGAGCTGCACGTGCCAAACCTCACCTGAGTGCCCATGGAGAGCGAGGAGCAGGTGGGGAGCTGGGAATTGGGGGAAAATTGGGGATTTTAGGGGGAAATTTGGGGATTTCAGAGGGGTTTTATGTGGAAAATTGGGGGTTCTGAGGGGGGAGTTTGGAGCTGCAGGTGCCCAACCTCACCTGGGTGCCCGTGGAGAGCGAGGAGCAGGTGGGGAGCCAGGAATTGGGGGCAATTTGGGGGTTTTAGGGGTAAACTTGGGGGTTTTATGGAGAAATTTGGGGATTTTGGGGGGAATTTTGAGGTTTTAGGGGGAAATTTGGGGGTTTTAGGGGGAAAATTGGGGGTTCTGAGGGGGGAGTTTGGAGCTGCACGTGCCAAACCTCACCTGGGTGCCCGTGGAGAGCGAGGAGCAGGTGGGGAGCCGGGAATTGGGGGGTTTTAGGGGGAAATTTGGGGGTTTTAGGGGGAAATTTGGGGATTTTGGGGGAAATTTTGAGGTTTTAGGGGGAAATTTGGGGATTTTAGGGGGAAATGTGGGGATTGTGAGGGGGGAGTTTGGAGCTGCAGGTGCCAAACCTCACCTGGGTGCCCGTGGAGAACGAGGAGCAGGTGGGGAGCCGGGAATTAGCGGGGGGATTTGGGAGTTTTAGGGGGAAATTTGGGGATTTTAGGGTGAATTTGGGGATTTAGGGGGAATTTGGGGATTTTAGGGGGAAATTTGGGGGTTTTAGGGGGAATTTTGGGGATTGTGGGGGGGGGGGGATGTGGAGCTGCAGGTGTGCAATCTCACCTGGGTGCCCGTGGAGAGTGAGGAGCAGGTGGGGAGCCGGGAATTGGGGGCAATTTGGGGGTTTTAGGGGTAAACTTGGGGGTTTTATGGAGAAATTTGGGGATTTTGGGGGGAATTTTGAGGTTTTAGGGGGAAATTTGGGGGTTTTAGGGGGAAAATTGGGGGTTCTGAGGGGGGAGTTTGGAGCTGCACGTGCCAAACCTCACCTGGGTGCCTGTGGAGAGCGAGGAGCAGGTGGGGAGCTGGGAATTCGGGGGGGATTTGGGAGTTTTAGGGGGGAATTTGGGGATTTTAGGGTGAATTTGGGGATTTAGGGGGAATTTGGGGATTTTAGGGGAAAATTTGGGGGTTTTAGGGGGAAATTTGGGGATTGTGAGGGGGGAGTTTGGAGCTGCATGTGCCAAACCTCACCTGGGTGCCCGTGGAGAGCGAGGAGCAGGTGGGGAGCTGGGAATTGGGGGAAAATTGGGGATTTTAGGGGGAAATTTGGGGATTGTGAGGGGGGAGTTTGGAGCTGCACGTGCCAAACCTCACCTGGGTGCCTGTGGAGAGTGAGGAGCAGGTGGGGAGCCGGGAACTGGGGGAAATTTGGGGATTTTAGGGGGAAATTTGGGGATTTCAGAGGGGTTTTATGTGGAAATTTGGGGATTGTGAGGGGGGAGTTTGGAGCTGCAGGTGCCCAACCTCACCTGGGTGCCCGTGGAGAGCGAGGATCAGGTGGGGAGCTGGGAATTGGGGGGTTTTAAGGGGAAATTTGGGATTTTAGGGAGAAATTTGGGGGTTTTATGGAGAAATTTGGGGATTTTGGGGGGAATTTTGAGGTTTTAGGGGGAAATTTGGGGGTTTTAGGGGGAAATTTGGGGATTGTGAGGGGGGAGTTTGGAGCTGCACGTGCCAAACCTCACCTGGGTGCCCGTGGAGAGCGAGGAGCAGGTGGGGAGTCGGGAATTGGGGGAAAATTGGGGATTTTAGAGAGAAATTTGGGGGTTTTATCTGAAATTTGGGGATTTCAGAGGGGTTTTATGTGGAAAATTGGGGGTTCTGAGGGGGGAGTTTGGAGCTGCACGTGCCAAACCTCACCTGGGTGCCCGTGGAGAGCGAGGAGCAGGTGGGGAGCTGGGAATTCAGGGGTTTTAGGGGGAAATTTTGGATTTTAAGGGGAAATTTGGGGATTTTATGTGGAATTTGAGGATTTTAGGGGGAAATTTGGGGGTTTTAGGGGGAAATTTGGGGGTTTTAGAGGGAAATTTGGGGATTTTAGGTGGAAATTTGGGGATTTTAGGGGGAAATTTGGGGGTTTTAGGGGGAAATTTGGAGGTTTTAGGGGAAAATTGGGGGTTTTAGGGGGAAATTTGGGGATTTTAGGGAGAAATGCAGGTGGGAAGCCAGGAATTGGGGGAAATTAGGGAGGTTTAGGGGGAAATTTGGGGGTTTTAGGGGAAATTTGGGGGTTTTAGGGGGAAATTTGGGGGTTTTAGGGGGAAATTTGGGGGTTTTAGGGAGAAATTTGGGGATTTTAGGGGAAAATTGGGGGTTTTAGGGGGAAATTTGGGGATTTTAGGGAGAAATGCAGGTGGGAAGCCAGGAATTGGGGGAAATTAGGGAGGTTTAGGGGGAAATTTGGGGGTTTTAGGGGAAATTTGGGGGTTTTAGGGGGAAATTTGGGGGTTTTAGGGGGAAATTTGGGGGTTTTAGGGAGAAATTTGGGGATTTTAGGGGGAAATTCAGGGATCTTAGGGGAAATTTGGGGATTTTATGTGGCAATTTGGGGGTTCTGAGGGGGGAGTTTGGAGCTGCAGGTGCCCAACCTCACCTGGGTGCCCGTGGAGAGCGAGGATCAGATCAGGATCCGGAATTTGGGAATTCTGGGTGGATTTGGTGCTTCAGGGACCGATTTGCTGCCTTTGGGCTCAGTTTCCTCCACATTCCCCCAGCACTTCCCCATTTCTGGGAGCGTTTCTTGCTTTATCCTCTTTTCCTTTGGGGTTTCATTCCTGTTTTTAATCCGTTTTCCCTCCCTTTCTCCCCCGGATTTTTTCCCCGTTGTTTTTCCCGTTGTTCCCGGCTGTTTTCCGGGTGTTGTTTTCCCGTGCAGGTGCTGGAGCTGCTGCTGCGGGCGAGCTCGCAGCGCTCGGTGGCGCGCACGGGGCTCAACGAGCGCTCCTCGCGCTCCCACTCCGTCTTCCAGCTGCGCATCCAGGGCGAGCACGCCGGCCGCGACCTGCGCTGCGCCTGTGAGCTGTCCCCAAATTCCCTAATTCCCAAATTCCCTAATTCCCCAAATTCCCCAATTCCATCCCCAAATCCCCAAATTCCCCAATTCCCAAATTCCATCCCCAAATTCCCAAATTCCTGCCCCAAATCCCCAGATTCCCTCCCCAAATTCCCTCCCCAAATTCCCTCCCCAAATTCCCTCCCCAAATTCCCAAATTCCCCAATTCCCAAATTCCCCAATTCCCAAATCCCCAAATTCCCCAATTCCCAAATTTCTGCCCCAAATTCCTGCCCCAAATTCCCCAGTTCCCAAATTCCCACCCCAGATTCCCAAATTCCTGCCCCAAATCCCCAGATTCCCTCCCCAAATTCCCTCTCCAAATTCCCACCCCATTCCCAGATTCCCAGCGCGTTCCCAAATTCCCGAATTCCCTCCCCAAATTCCCAGATTCCCAGTGCGTTCCCAAATTCCCTCCCCAAATTCCCAAATTCCCTCCCCAAATCCCCAAATTTCCTCCCCAAATCCCCAGATTCCCTCCCCAAATTCCCTCCTCAAATTCCCAAATTCCCTCCCCAAATTCCCAAATTCCCTCCCCAAATTCCCTCCTCAAATTCCCAAATTCCATTCCCAAATTCCCTCCCCAAATTCCCTCCCCAAATTCCCTCCCCAAATTCCCACCGCATTCCCAAATTCCCAGCGTGTTCCCAAATTCCCAGCGTGTTCCCAAATTCCCTCCCCAAATTCCCTCCTCAAATTCCCAGATTCCCTCCCCAAATTCCCAAATTCCCACCGCATTCCCAAATCCCAGCACGTTCCCAAATCCCCTCCCCAAATTCCATCCCCAAATTCCCTTGTCAAATTCCCTCCTCAAATTCCGATTCCCTCCCCAAATTCCCAAATTCCCACCGCATTCCCAAATTCCCAGCACGTTCCCAAATTCCCTCCCCAAATTCCCAAATTCCATCCCCAAATTCCCAAATTCCATCCCCAAATTCCCTTGTCAAATTCCCAAATTCCATCCCCAAATTCCCTCCTCAAATTCCCAGATTCCCTCCCCAAATTCCCAGATTCCCTCCCCAAATTCCCAAATTCCCAGCGTACTCCCAAATCCCAGCACGTTCCCAAATCCCCTCCCCAAATTCCCAAATTCCATCCCCAAATTCCCTCCTCAAATTCCCAGATTCCCTCCCCAAATTCCCAAATTCCCTCCCCAGATTCCCTCCTCAAATTCCCAGATTCCCTCCCCAAATTCCCGCCCCAAATTCCCGCCCCAAATTCCCAAATTCCCCAATTCCCAAATTCCCTCCCCAAATTCCCAAATTCCCACCCCAAATTCCCAAATTCCTGCCCCAAATCCCCAGATTCCCTCCCCAAATTCCCTCCCCAAATTCCCTCCTCAAATTCCCAGATTCCCTCCCCAAATTCCCAAATTCCCACCGCATTCCCAAATTCCCAGCGCGTTCCCAAATTCCCAAATTCCCTCCCCAAATTCCCTCCCCAAATTCCCACTGCATTCCAAAATTCCCAGGGCATCCCCAAATTCCCAAATCCCCTCCCCAAATTCCCAAATCCCCTCCCCAAATTCCCAAATTCCCTCCCCAAATTCCCAAATTCCCTCCTCAAATTCCTGAATTCCCTCCCCAAATTCCCAAATTCCCTCCCCAAATTCCCAAATTCCCACCGCATTCCCGAATTCCCCACGGGCACCCTGGCATTCCCACATTCCCAGCACATTCCCAAATTCCCCATGAGAACCCCGGCATTCTCAAATTCCATGGCTATTCCTGAATTCCCAGGGCATTCCCAAATTCTCCATGGCTATTCCCGAATTCCCAAATTCCCAGAGCATTCCCAAATTCCTCAAGGGCACCCCCAGCATTCCCAAATTCCCACTGACTCTCCTTGTCTCCCCCCAAATTCCCATTTTTTCCCCATTTCCCCCCAAATTCCCATTTTTTTCCCTGTTTTCACCCCCAAATTCCCTTTTTTCCCTATTTCCCCCCAAAATTCCCATTTTTTCCCCATTTCACCCCCAAATCCCCATTTTTTCCCTGTTTTCACCCTCATTTCTGCCCCAAATCCCTGTGGTTTTTTTCCTGTTTTCTCACCCAAATTCTCATTTTTCCCCATTTTTCCCACTGTTCTTCCCTGATTTTCCCTGGTTTTTCCCCATTTTTTCCATTTTTCCCCATTTTTTCCCCATTTTTCCCAGTTTCCCATTCCCGGTGTTTGTTTTTCCCGGTGTTTTTCCTGGTGTTTCCCCCTTCATTCCCGGTGTTTTTCCCTGTCATTCCCGGTGTTGTTCCTGCTGTTGTTCCTGCTGTTTTTCCCGGTGTTTTCCCCCATGTTTTCCCCTTCATTCCCAGTGTTTTCCCCTTCATTCCTGGTGTTTTTCCCTGTAATTCCCATTGTTGTTCCCGTTCCTGGTGTTGTTCCTGTTCCCAGCGCCATTCCCGGTGTTGTTCCCATTCCCGGTGTTTGTCATTCCCGGTGTCATTCCCTCTGTCTCTCATTCCCGTTCCCAGTGTTGTTCCCATTCCCGGTGTCTCATTCTCGGTGTTTTTTCCATTCCTGGTGTTTTTCCCGTTCCCGCTGTCTCTCTCATTCCCGGTGTTTCTCTCATTCCCGGTGTCTCATTCCTGTTCCTGGTGTCTCATTCCCAGTGTTTTCCCCGTTCCCGGTGTCTCATTCCCAGTGTTTTCCGTCATTCCCGGTGTTTTTCCTCATTCCCGGTGTTGTTGTCACAGCCTCACTGACGCTGGTGGTCCTGGCGGGCTCGGTTGTTCCTGGTGTCATTCCCGGTGTTTCTCATTCCCATTCCCGGTGTTTTTCCCTCATTCCCGGTGTTGTCACAGCCTCACTGACCCTGGTGGACCTGGCGGGCTCGGTTGTTCCTGGTGTCTCATTCCCGGTGTTTCTCTCATTCCCGGTGTTTCTCATTCCCGTTCCCAGTGTTGTTCCCATTCCCTTTCCCGCTGTCAGTTGTTCCGGGTGTCTCATTCCCGGTGTTTCTCATTCCCATTCCCGGTGTTTTTCCTCATTCCCGGTGTTGTTGTCACAGCCTCGCTGACGCTGGTGGTCCTGGCGGGCTCGGTTGTTCCCGGTGTCATTCCCGGTGTTTCTCATTCCCATTCCTGGTGTTTTCCCTCATTCCCGGTGTTGTTCCTGCTGTTGTTCCCGGTGTTTTTCCCGGTGTTTTCCCCCATGTTTTCCCCTTTATTCCTGGTGGTTTTCCCTGTAATTCCCATTGTTGTTCCCGTTCCTGGTGTTGTTCCTGTTCCCAGCGCCATTCCCGGTGTTGTTCCCATTCCCGGTGTTTGTCATTCCCGGTGTCATTCCCTCTGTCTCTCTCATTCCCATTCCCAGTGTTGTTCCCATTCCCGGTGTCTCATTCTCGGTGTTTTTTCCATTCCTGGTGTTTTTCCCGTTCCCGCTGTCTCTCTCATTCCCGGTGTTTCTCTCATTCCCGGTGTCTCATTCCTGTTCCTGGTGTCTCATTCCCAGTGTTTTCCCCGTTCCCGGTGTCTCATTCCCAGTGTTTTCCGTCATTCCCGGTGTTTTTCCCTCATTCCCGGTGTTGTCACAGCCTCGCTGACGCTGCTGGACCTGGCGGGCTCGGCTGTTCCCGGTGTCTCATTCCCGGTGTTTTCCCTCATTCCCGGTGTTGTCACAGCCTCACTGACGCTGGTGGTCCTGGCGGGCTCGGTTGTTCCCGGTGTCATTCCCGGTGTCATTCCCGGTGTTTTCCCTCATTCCCGGTGTTGTCACAGCCTCATTGACACTGGTGGACCTGGCGGGTTCGGTTGTTCCGGGTGTTTCTCTCATTCCGGGTGTTTCTCATTCCCATTCCCGGTGTTTCCCTCATTCCCGGTGTTGTTGTCACAGCCTCGCTGATGCTGCTGGACCTGGCGGGCTCGGTTGTTCCCGGTGTCATTCCCGGTGTCTCATTCCCATTCCCGGTGTTTTTCCTCATTCCCGCTGTTTTCCCTGTTCCCGGTGTTGTCACAGCCTCACTGACGCTGGTGGACCTGGTGGGCTCGGTTGCTCCGGGTGTTTTTCCTCATTCCCGGTGTTTTCCCTGTTCCCGGTGTTGTCACAGCCTCTCTGACGCTGGTGGTCCTGGCGGGCTCGGTTGTTCCCAGTGTCATTCCCAGTGTTTTTCCCTCATTCCCGGTGTTTTTCCTGTTCCCGGTGTTGTCACAGCCTCACTGACGCTGGTGGACCTGGCGGGCTCGGTTGTTCCGGGTGTTTTTCCTCATTCCCGGTGTTTCTCATTCTCATTCCCGGTGTTTTCCCTGTTCCCGGTGTTGTTGTCACAGCCTCACTGACGCTGGTGGTCCTGGCGGGCTCGGTTGTTCCCGGTGTCATTCCCGGTGTTTTTCCTGTTCCCGGTGTTGTCACAGCCTCGCTGACGCTGGTGGACCTGGCGGGCTCGGTTGTTCCCGGTGTCATTCCCGGTGTTTTTCCTCATTCCCGCTGTTTCTCTCATTCCCGGTGTTTCTCTCATTCCCGGTGTTTCTCATTCCCGTTCCCGGTGTTGTTCCCATTCCCTTTCCCGCTGTCAGTTGTTCCGGGTGTCTCATTCCCAGTGTTTCTCATTCCCATTCCCGGTGTTTTCCCTCATTCCCGGTGTTGTTGTCACAGCCTCGCTGACGCTGGTGGACCTGGCGGGCTCGGTTGTTCCCGGTGTCATTCCCGGTGTTTTCCCTGTTCCCGGTGTTGTTGTCACAGCCTCTTTGACGCTGGTGGACCTGGTGGGCTCGGTTGTTCCCGGTGTCATTCCCGGTGTTTTTCCTCATTCCCGGTGTTTTCCCCCATTCCCGGTGTTGTCACAGCCTCACTGACCCTGGTGGACCTGGCGGGCTCGGTTGTTCCCGGTGTTTCTCATTCCCATTCCCGGTGTTTTCCCTCATTCCCGGTGTTGTTGTCACAGCCTCACTGACCCTGGTGGACCTGGCGGGCTCGGAGCGCCTGGAGAAGTCGGGATCGGTCGGGAATCGGCTGCGGGAGACGCAGAGCATCAACTCCAGCCTCAGCGCCCTGGGGCTCGTCATCAGCGCCCTCTGCAACAAGGTACAGGAATCTGGGAATGTCGGGAACACCGGGAATGGGATCGGGAACACCGGGAATGGGATTGGGATCAATGGGATTGGGATCAATGGGATCAATGGAGCATCAACTCCAGCCTCAGCGCCCTGGGGCTCGTCATCAGCGCCCTCTGCAACAAGGTCCGGGATAAATCCGGGAATCTGGGAATAAATCCGGGAATCTGGGAATGCTGGGAACACCAGGAATGGGATCAGGAACACCAGGAATGGGATTGGGATCAATGGGGATCAATGGGGATCAATGGGGATCAATGGGATCAATGCCTCAGCCTCAGCGCCCTGGGGCTCGTCATCAGCACCCTCTGCAACAAGGTACAGGATAAATCCGGGAATGTCGGGATAAATCCGGGAATCTGGGAATGTCGGGAACACCGGGAATGGGATTGGGATCAATGGGGATCAATGGGATCAATGGGGATCAATGGGGATCAATGGGATCAATGGGATCAGTGGGGATCAATGGGGATCAATGGGATCAATGGGGATCAATGGGGATCAATGGGATCAATGGGGATCAATGGGATCAGTGGGGATCAATGGGGATCAATGGGATCAATGGGGTCAATGGGGATCAATGGGATCAATGGGATCAATGGGGATCAATGGGATCAATGGGGATCAATGGGATCAGTGGGGATCAATGGGATCAATGGGGATCAGTGGGATCAATGAGGATCAATGGGATCAATGGGATCAATGGGGATGAATGGGATCAATGGGGATGAATGGGATCAATGAGGATCAATGGGATCAATGGGATCAATGGGGATGAATGGGATCAATGGGGATGAATGGGATCAATGGGGATCAATGGGATCAATGGGATCAATGGGGATCAGTGGGGATCAATGGGATCAATGGGGATCAATGGGATCAATGGGGATCAATGGGATCAATGGGATCAGTGGGATCAATGGGGATCAATGGGGATCAGTGGGGATCAATGGGATCAATGGGATCAATGGGATCAGTGGGGATCAATGGGATCAATGGGATCAATGGGATCAATGGGATCAATGGGATCAATGGGGATCAATGGGATCAATGGGATCAATGGGGATCAATGGGATCAATGGGGATCAATGGGATCAATGGGATCAATGGGGATCAATGGGATCAATGGGATCAATGGGATCAATGGGATCAATGGGATCTGGGATCAATGGGGATCAATGGGATCAATGGGATCAATGGGGATCAATGGGATCAGTGGGATCAATGGGATCAATGGGATCAATGGGATCAATGGGGATCAATGGGGATCAATGGGATCAATGGGATCAATGGGGATCAATGGGATCAATGGGGATCAATGGGATCAATGGGGATCAATGGGATCAGTGGGGATCAATGGGATCAATGGGGATCAATGGGATCAGTGGGGATCAATGGGATCAATGGGGATCAATGGGATCAGTGGGGATCAATGGGATCAATGGGGATCAATGGGGATCAATGGGATCAATGGAGCATCAACTCCAGCCTCAGCGCCCTGGGGCTCGTCATCAGCGCCCTCTGCAACAAGGTCCGGGATAAATCCGGGAATGTTGGGATAAATCTGGGAATCTGGGAATGTTGGGAACACCAGGAATGGGATCGGGAACACCAGGAATGGGATTGGGATCAATGGGGATCAATGGGATTGGGATCAATGGGGATCAATGGGGATCAATGGGATTGGGATCAATGGGGATCAATGGGGATCAATGGGATCAATGGGGATCAATGGAGCATCAACTCCAGCCTCAGCGCCCTGGGGCTCGTCATCAGCGCCCTCTGCAACAAGGTCCGGGATAAATCCGGGAATCTGGGAATGGGATTGGGAATCTGGGAATGTCGGGAACACCAGGAATGGGATTGGGAACACCAGGAATGGGATTGGGATCAATGGTGATCAATGGGGATCAATGGGATCAATGCCTCAGCCTCAGTGCCCTGGGGCTCGTCATCAGCGCCCTCTGCAACAAGGTCCGGGATAAATCCGGGAATGTCGGGAACACTGGGAACACTGGGAATGGGATTGGGAACATTGGGAATAATGGGATCAATGGGATTGGGATCAATGGGGATCAATGGAGCATCAACTCCAGCCTCAGCGCCCTGGGGCTCGTCATCAGCGCCCTCTGCAACAAGGTCTGGGAATGTCGGGATAAATCCGGGAATCTGGGAATGTTGGGAACACCGGGAATGGGATTGGGATCAATGGGGATCAATGGGATTGGGATCAATGGGGATCAATGGGGATCAATGGGATTGGGATCAATGGGGATCAATGGAGCATCAACTCCAGCCTCAGCGCCCTGGGGCTCGTCATCAGCGCCCTCTGCAACAAGGTACGGGATAAATCCGGGAATCTGGGAATGTTGGGAACACCGGGAATGGGATTGGGAACATTGGGAATAATGGGATCAATGGGGATCAATGGGATTGGGATCAATGGAGCATCAACTCCAGCCTCAGCGCCCTGGGGCTCGTCATCAGCGCCCTCTGCAACAAGGTACGGGAATCTGGGAATAAATCCGGGAATCTGGGAATGTCGGGAACACCGGGAATGGGATTGGGATCAATGGGATCAATGGGGATCAGTGGGATTGGGATCAATGGGATCAATGGGGATCAATGGGATCAGTGGGATCAGTGGGGATCAATGGGGATCAATGGGATCAATGGGATTGGAATCAATGGGATCAATGGGATCAGTGGGATCAATGGGATCAATGGGATCAATGGGATCAGTGGGATCAATGGGATCAATGGGATCAGTGGGATCAATGGGATCAATGGGATCAATGGGGATCAATGGGATCAATGGGATCAATGGGGATCAATGGGATCAATGGGATCAATGGGATCAATGGGGATCAATGGGATCAATGGGGTCAATGGGATCAATGGAATCAGTGGGGATCAATGGGATCAATGGGATCAATGGGGATCAATGGGATCGATGGGGATCAATGGGGATCAGTGGGGATCAATGGGATCAGTGGGGATCAATGGGATCAATGGGATCAATGGGATCAGTGGGGATCAATGGGATCGATGGGGATCAATGGGGATCAGTGGGGATCAATGGGATCAGTGGGGATCAATGGGATCAATGGGGATCAATGGGATCAATGGGATCAATGGGGATCAATGGGATCAGTGGGGATCAATGGGATCAATGGGGATCAATGGGATCAATGGGATCAGTGGGGATCAATGGGATCAATGGGGATCAATGGGGATCAATGGGATCAGTGGGGATCAATGGGGATCAATGAGGATCAATGGGGATCAGTGGGGATCAGTGGGATCAATGGGATCAATGGGATCAGTGGGGATCAATGGGGATCAATGGGGATCAATGGGGGATCAGTGGGGATCAATGGGATCAGTGGGGATCAATGGGATCAATGGGATCAATGGGATCAATGGGATCAGTGGGATCAATGGGATCAATGGGATCCGTGGGGATCAATGGGATCAATGGGATCAATGGGGATCAATGGGATCAATGGGATTGGGATCAATGGGATCTGGGATCAATGGGATCAATGGGATCAATGGGATCAATGGGATCAATGGGATCAATGGGATCAGTGGGGATCAATGGGATCAATGGGATCAGTGGGGATCAATGGGATCAATGGGATCAATGGGGATCAATGGGATCAATGGGATTGGGATCAATGGGATCTGGGATCAATGGGATCAGTGGGGATCAATGGGATCAGTGGGATTGGAATCAATGGGATCAATGGGATCAATGGGATCAGTGGGGATCAATGGGATCAATGGGATCAATGGGATCAGTGGGGATCAATGGGGATCAATGGGATCAGTGGGGATCAATGGGATCAATGGGGATCAATGGGATCTGGGATCAATGGGGATCAATGGGGATCAATGGGATCAATGGGATCAATGGGATCTGGGATCAATGGGGATCAATGGGATCAATGGGATCAATGGGATCAGTGGGGATCAATGGGATCAGTGGGATTGGAATCAATGGGATCAATGGGGATCAATGGGATCCGTGGGGATCAATGGGATCAATGGGATCAATGGGATTGGGATCAATGGGATCAATGGGATTGGGATCAATGGGATCAATGGGGATCAATGGGATCAGTGGGGATCAATGGGGATCAATGGGATCAATGGGATCAATGGGATCAGTGGGGATCAATGGCATCAATGGGATCAATGGGATCAATGGGGATCAATGGGATCAATGGGGATCAATGGGATCAATGGGATCAGTGGGGATCAGTGGGGATCAATGGGATCAATGGGATTTGGGGATTCCTGGGATTTGGGGATTCCTGGGATTTGGGAATGGGGGCAATGGGAGATTCCATCGGCTCCGGCCACGGCGCCCTCGGGGCTTGGGATGGAAAAGCCCCAATTTGGGGGGGGTTTATGGGATTTTTATGGGATTTGGGGGATTTTTATGGGATTTGGGGGATTTTTATGGGATTGGGGGGATTTTTATGGGATTTGGGAGGATTTTTATGGGATTGGGGGGATTTTTATGGGATTTGGGGGATTTTTATGGGATTTGGGGGATTTTTATGGGATTTGGGGGGATTTTTATGGGATTTGGGGGGATTTTTATGGGATTTGGGGGATTTTTATGGAATTTGGGGGGTTTTATGGGATTTGGGGGAGTTTTTGGGATTGGGGGGATTTTTATGGGATTTTTATGGGATTTGGGGGATTTTTATTGGATTTTTATGGGATTTTTATGGGATTTTTATGGGATTTGGGAGGATTTTTATGGGATTTGGGGGATTTTTATGGGATTTGGGGGATTTTTATGGGATTTGGGGGATTTTTATGGGATTTGGGGGGATTTTTATGGGATTGGGGGGATTTTTATGGGATTTGGGGGATTTTTATGGGATTTGGGGGATTTTTATGGGATTTGGGGGATTTTTATTGGATTTTTATGGGATTTTTATGGGATTTGGGGGATTTTTATGGGATTTGGGGGATTTTTATGGGATTTGGGGGGATTTTTATGGGATTTTTATGGGATTTGGGGGATTTTTATGAGATTTTTATGGGATTTAGGAGGATTTTTATGGGATTTGGGGGATTTATATGAGATTTTTATGGGATTTGGGGGATTTTTATGGGATTTTTATGGGATTTGGGGGATTTTTATGGGATTTGGGAGGATTTTTATGGGATTTGGGGGATTTTTATGGGATTTGGGGGAGTTTTTGGGATTGGGGGGATTTTTATGGGATTTTTATGGGATTTGGGAGGATTTTTATGGGATTTGGGGGATTTTTATGGGATTTGGGGGATTTTTATGGGATTTGGGGGATTTTTATGGGATTTGGGGGGATTTTTATGGGATTGGGGGGATTTTTATGGGATTTGGGGGATTTTTATTGGATTTTTATGGGATTTTTATGGGATTTGGGGGATTTTTATGGGATTTGGGGGATTTTTATGGGATTTGGGGGATTTTTATGAGATTTTTATGGGATTTGGGGGATTTTTATGGAATTTGGGGGATTTTTATGGTATTTTTATGGGATTTGGGGGATTTTTATGGAATTTGGGGGATTTTTATGGAATTTGGGGGATTTTTATGAGATTTTTATGGGATTTTTATGGGATTTTTATGGGAAGAGGGAATCAGGCTGGGAAAATGGGGATTGGGGAGGGAAAATCGGGATGGGGGAGGGTGAATTTTGGGATGGGGAGGAGCCGGAATTCCCGGGGTTCCGCAGGAGCCGCACATTCCCTACCGGAACAGCAAATTGACCTTCCTGCTGCAGAACTGCCTGGGGGGACACGCCAAGGTGTACGTCTGCATCCCAAATCCCCAAAATTCCACCCCAAAATCCCGGATTGACCTCCAAATCCCTGCCCCAGGACACCAAAATTCCCAAAATCCCATCAAAATCCTCTTGAATTCCTGATTTTCCCTCAAAATCCCAGCCCCAAATCCCAGATTCCCATCAAAACCCGCCTGAATTCCCGATTTTTCCTCAAAATCCCAGCCCCAAATCTTGTGTTTACCTCCAAATCCCTGCCCTGGGACCCCTAAATTCCCAAAATCCCATCAAAATCCTCTTGAATTCCCAAATTTCTCTCAAAATTCCAGCCCCAAAATCCCGGATTGACCTCCAAATCCCAGCCCCAGGACACCAAAATTCCCAAAATCCCATCAAAACCCACCTGAATTCCCGATTTTCCCTCAAAATCCCAGCCCCAAATCTCGGGTTTACCTCCAGAACCTCTAAATTCACAAAATCCCATAAAAATCCTCTTGAATTCCCAAATTTCCCTCAAAATCCCAACCCCAAAATCCTGGATTGACCTCCAAATCCCGGCCCCAGGACACCCAGATTCCCAAAATCCCATAAAAATCCTCTTGAATTCCCGATTTTCCCTCAAAATCCCAGCCCCAAATCTTGTGTTTCCCTCCAAATCCCAGCCCCAGGACACCAAAATTCACAAAATCCCATCAAAATCCTCTTGAATTCCCGAATTTCCCTCGAAATCCCAGCCCCAAATCCCAAATTTCCCTCAAATCCCTGCTCTGGGACACCCAGAATTCCCAAAATCCCACAAAAAACTCTTGAATTCCCAAATTTCCCTCAAAATTCCAGCCCCAAAATCCCGGATTGACCTCCAAATCCCGGCCCCAGGACACCCAGATTCCCAAAATCCCATCAAAATCCTCTGGAATTCCCGATTTTCCCTCAAAATCTCAGCCCCAAATCTCGGGTTTACCTCCAAATTCCTGCCCCAGAACCTCTAAATTCCCAAAATTCCATCAAAATCCTCTTGAATTCCCAAATTTTATCGAAATTCCAACACCAAATCCCAGATTTCCCTCAAATCCCAACCCCAGAAACCCCAAATCCCCCTGGAATTCCCGATTTTTCCTCAAAACCCCCCTTGGAACTCCCAAATTCCCAAAATTTCTCCCAGAGTTCCCGAATTTCCCTCAAAATCCCTCCTTGGAACCCCCAGAATTTTCAAAAATTGCCCCAAATCCCTCCGGAATTCCCGAATTTCCCTCAAAATTCCAACCCCAAATCCCAACTTTCCCTCAAAATCTCAGCCCTGGGACACCCAAATTCCCAAAATCCCATCAAAACCCGCCTGAATTCCCGATTTTCCCTCAAAATTCCAGCCCCAAATCCCAAATTCCCATCAAACCCCCCCTGAATTCCCGAATTTCCCTCAAAATCCCAACCCCAGAACCCCTAAATTCCCAAAATCCCGCAAAAAACTTCCTGAATTCCCGATTTTCCCTCAAAATTCCAACCCCAAATCCCAGATTTCCCTCAAATCCCAGCCCTGGGACACCCAGAATTCCCAAAATCCCACAAAAAACTCTCTTGAATTCCCGATTTTCCCTCCAAAAATTTTGGGGCGCTTTGGGTATTTTTGGGTATTTTTGGTTGTTTTTGGTTGTTTTTGGTGTTTTTTGGTACTTTTTGGGTATTTTTGGGGTGGTTTTGGGTGGTTTTTGGGTGTTTTTGATGTTTTTTGGGTGTTTTTAGGTATTTTTTGGGTGTTGTTGGGTATTTTTTGGATATTTTTGGTTGTCTGGGGTGTTTTTTGGGTATTTTTGGGTGTTTTTGGGGTGATTTTGGGGTGTTTTTGGGGTGTTTTTGGGTGTTGGGTATTTTTTGGATATTTTTTGGGTGTTTTTTGGGTATTTTTGGGGTGTTTTTGGTTGTTTTTGGTTGTTTTTGGGTTTTTTTGGTACTTTTTGGGTATTTTTGGGGTGGTTTTGTGTGTTTTTGGTTGTCTGGGGTGTTTTTGGGGGTGTTTTTGAAGTGTTTTTGGGTATTTGGGTATTTTTGTGGTGCTGTTTTTGTTTTTGGGGTGTTTTTGGGGTTCTTTGGGGTATTTGAGGGTACTTTTGGGGTATTTTGGGTATTTTTGGGTATTTTTGGGGTGGTTTTGGGTGTTTTTTGGGTATTTTTGGGGTGTTTTGGGTGTTTTTGGGTATTTTTGGGTGTTTTTAGGTGTTTTTGGTGTTTTTTGGTGTATTTTGGTACTTTTTGGGTATTTTTGGGGTGGTTTTGGGTGTTTTTTGGTACTTTTTGGGTATTTTTGGGTGTTTTGGGGTGGTTTTGGTTGTTTTTGGTGTTTTTTGGTACTTTTTGGGTATTTTTGGGGTGGTTTTGGGTATTTTTGCTTGTTTGGAATGTTTTTTGGGGTGTTTTTGGGTGGTTTTGAGGTGTTTTTTGGGTATTTGGGTATTTTTGTGGTGCTCTTTCTGTTTTTGGGGTGTTTTTGGGGTTTTTGAGGGGTTTTGGGTGTTTTTGGGGGGTTTTAGGGTGTTTTTGGGGTGTTTCTGGGTATTTTTGTGGTGCTTTTCGTGGTTTTGGGGTGGTTTTGGGGTTCTTTGGCTATTTTTTAGGTGTTTTTGGGTATTTTTGGGGTGTTTTGGGGGTTTTTTGGGTGTTTTGGGGGTATTTTTTGGGGTATTTTTGGGGTGTTTTTGGGTGTTTTGCGGGTATTTTTTTTTTGTTTTTTGGGTGTTTTTGGGTGTTTTTTGTGTTTTTTGGGGTGTTTTTGGGTGTTTTTTGAGGGGTTTTGGGGTGTTTTGGAGATTTGGGGGTTTTTTGGGGGGTTTTGAGGGTTTTTGGGTGTATTTGGGGTGTTTTTGTGTGGTTTTAGGGTGTTTTTGGGGTACTTTTCGTGTTTTTGGGGTGGTTTTGGGGTTCTTTGGGTATTTTTGGGGTGTTTTTGGGTATTTTTGGGGTGGTTTTGGGGTGGTTTTGGGTGTTTTGGGTGTTTTTGGGGGTATTTTTGGGGTATTTTTGGGGTGTTTTTGGGTGTTTTTGGGGTATTTTTTGGTTTTTTGGGTGTTTTTTGTGTTTTTTGGGGTGTTTTTTGAGGGGTTTTGGGGTGTTTTGGAGATTTTTGGGGTTTTTTTGGGGTTTTGAGGGTTTTTGGGTGTATTTGGGGTGGTTTTTTGGGATTTTGAGGGGTTTGGGGTGTTTTTGGGTGTATTTGGGGTGTTTTTGGGGTGTTTTAGGGTGTTTTTGGGGTGCTTTGGGTATTTTTGAGGTGTTTTTGGGTATTTTTGGGGTGTTTTGGGTATTTTTGGGGTATTTTTGGGTATTTTTGGGGTGGTTTTGAGGTGGTTTTGGGTGTTTTTGGGGTATTTTTTTGGTTTTTTGGGTGTTTTTTGTGTTTTTTTGGGGTGTTTTTGGGTGTTTTTTGAGGGGTTTTGGGGTGTTTTGGAGATTTTGGGGTTTTTTGTGGTGCTTTTCGTGTTTTTGGGTGTTTTTTGTGGTTTTTCGGGTGTTTCTGGGTATTTTTGTGGTGCTTTTCGTGTTTTTGGGGTGTATTTGGGGTGGTTTTGGGGTGGTTTTGGGTGTATTTGGGGTGTTTTTGTGTGGTTTTGGGGTGTTTCTGGGGTGTTTCTGGGTATTTTTGTGGTGCTTTTCGTGTTTTTGGGGTGTTTTTGGGGTGTTTTTGGGGTGACCCCGCTGCCCCCCCAGGCTGATGTTCGTCACCATTTCCCCCCTGGAGGAGAATTTTGGGGAATCGCTCAACTCCCTGCGCTTCGCCAGCAAGGTCCGGCTTTGGGGGGGTCTGGGGGGAATTTGGGGGGTCCCCAGGGGGGTTTGGAGGGTCCTGGGGGGGATTTTGGGGGGATTTTGGGGGTCCTGGGGGAAATTTGGGGGTCCCGGGGGGGGATTTGGGGGGTCCCAGGGGGATTTGGGGGGGGTCTTGAGAGAGTTTGGGGGTCCTGGGGGGGATTTTGGGGGGTCCTGAGATTTTGGAGGTCCCCAGGGGGATTTGGGGGGTCCTGGGGGGGATTTTGGGGGGATTTTGGGGTATCTTGGGGGAAATTTGGGGGTGCCGGGGAGGTTTGGAGGGTCCTGGGGAGGATTTGGGGAACCCCAGGGGGAATTTAGGGGTCCCCAGGGGGGTTTGGGGGGTCCCAGGAGGGAATTTTGGGGGTCCTGGGGGCATTTGGGGGGGGTCTTGAGAGAGTTTGGGGGTCCTGGGGGGATTTTGGGGGGTCCTGGGGGGGAATTTTGGGGGTCCTGGGAGGGAATTTGGGGGGTCCTGGGGGGATTTGGGGTCCCCAGGGGGGGATCTGGGGGGTCCCCATGGGATTTTGGGGTCCTGGGGGGGATTTTGGGGGGTCCTGAGGGCGATTTTTGGGTCCTCAGGGGGGTCTGGGGGTTCCCGGGGAGGTTTTTGGGGATTCTGGGAAGGTTTGAAGGTTTTTGGGGTGTCCCGGGGGTGTTTTTGGGGTGTCCCGGGGGTGTTTTTGGGGTGTCCCGGGTGTTGAGTCCCCGCCCCTCCCCCCCCCAGGTGAACGAATGCATGATCGGCACCGCCCAGTCCAACCGGAAGTGACGCACAGCATGGATTCGCTCTTTCCCGCCTTTTTAACCGCAACAACCAATAAAGATTCGCCTTTCCAAGGAGCTGATTGGCTGTCGGTGTCACGTGTCTTTAGCCAAGATGGCGGCGCCCAGCGGGGCCGCCTCAGGGAAATGCCGCGCTCTGATTGGCTGAGCCCGTACGGCAGCCTGGCGGCCTCCATCTTGCCGCGCCTTCGCCCTACGGGGCGCGGCCCCTCGCGGCCGCCGTACCGCCGCCATCTTCCCGCTCCTCCTCCGCGCCTGCGCGGCGCCGCCTTCCCTCCTCACCCCGAGATGGCGCGGCACCGGCGGCCGCTTCCCCGCCTCGAGCGGCACCGGGAACGCCGAAAATCCCCCGCAAATCCGCGCGGGGCCGCGAGGGTTAAAGGGGCGGGGTCTCGGGGCGTGGCGCGCGTTAAGATGGCGGCGGCCGGCTCGGCGGCGCCGGTACCCGGATGAGGCGGAGGGACGCCATTGGTCGGCGGCGTTGGCCCCGCCCCTTTCTTTGTACGGTGTCATGGCGGCGCCCTCTCGGCCGGGCCGGCGCGGGGCGGCGCTTCCGGTCCTGCGCGTTGGGCGCTCGCGGCCGCTCGGTGGCGGCGGCGCCAGAGGAGCCGCGCGGGCCCGGTGAGCGCGGGAAGGGGCGGGGCCAACCGGGGGGGGCGGGGCCGGGGGGCGGGGCCTGAGCGGGAGGGGGCGGGGCCGAAGCGTGAGGGGAGGGGGGGGCGCGGGGGGGTTTTGGGGAGAAATCGGGGGGATTCGGGCAAATCCCGGCCTGGGGGGGGGGGGGAGGGGAGGATTTGGGGGATTTTGGGGGGATTTGGGGAATTTTTGGGAGATTTCGGGGGGATTTTGGGGGCCGAAGGGGGCGGGAGGGGGAGGGGAGGCGGGAATTGGGGTGGGGGGGTGCGGGAGGGGGAGGGGAGGGGGAGTTTTGGGGGGGAAAAGGGAAATTGGGGGAGTTTGGGAGCTCCGGAGGGGGGGGAGGGGCGGGGGGGGAGGGGAGGGGGGGATTCTGAGGGGGAGGGGGGGGAGGGGAAGGCGGAAGTTGGGGCTGGAGGGGAAATTTGGGGGGGGGCGGGGCAGAATTGGGGGGGGGAGGGGAATCCCCGGGGGGTGGGGGAGGGGAATCCCCGAGGGGTGGGGGAGGGGAATCCCGGGTTAATTTGGGGTGGGGGAGGGGAACCCCGAGGGGTGGGGGAGGGGAATCCCCGAGGGGTGGGGGAGGGGAATCCCGGGTTAATTTGGGGTGGGGGAGGGGAATCCTCAGGGGTGGGGGAGGGGAACCCCGGGGGGGGGGGGGGAGGGGATTCCCGGGTTAATTTGGGGTGGGGGAGGGGAATCCCCAGGGGTGGGGGAGGGGAATCTCGAGTGGGGTGGGGGAGGGGAACCCCGGGGTTATTTTTGGGGTGGGGGAGGGGAACCCCGGGGTTATTTTGGGGGCGGGGTCTCCTCGCCCTAACCCCTCCCCCCTCCCCTCCCCCCTCCCCCCAGGTCCCTCCCCAGCCCCCATGGCCGCCCCCCCGCAGCCAATCATCGTCCTGGATGACGAGGAGGAGGAGGAGGAGGAGCCTCCGCGAGGCCCCGCCCCCAGCCCCGCCCCTCCCCCACCGCCGGGGGGGAACCCCCAGAACGGGGCCGGGGGGGGGAGGGGCGGGGCCTTCTGGGAGGAGAACGAGCGGCTGTTCCAGGAGGTGAGGGGGAGGGGCGGGGGGAGGGGCCAGGAGGGGGGAGGGGCCGGGAGGGGGAGGGGCCAGGAGGGGGGAGGGGCTGTTCTGAAAGGTGAGGGGGGGGGGGAGGGGACCTGAGCCCCCCCAGGTGTGTCCAGGTGTGTCTGAGGTGTGTCCTGGGTGTGATCCAGGTGTGTCCAGGTGTGTCCCAGGTGTGTTTGAGGTGTCCCCAGGTGTGTCCAGGTGTGTCCAAAGTGACCCCAGGTACCCCCAGGTGTCCCCAGGTGTGCTCAAGGTGTGTCCTGGGTGTGTTTGAGGTGTCCCCAGGTGTGTCCAGATGTGCCCCAGGTGTCCCCAGGTACCCCCAGGTGTGTCCAGGTGTCCCCAGGTGTTCCTGGGTGTGTCCCAGTCAGGTTTCAGGTGTGTCCTGGGTGTGTCCAGGTACCCCCAGGTGTCCCCAGGTGTGTCCCAGTCAGGTTTCAGGTGTGTCCAGGTACCCCCATGTGTGTCCAAAGTGATCCCAGGTGTCCCCAGTCAGGTTTCAGGTGTGTCCAGGTGTGTCCAAATTGACCCCAGGTGTGTCCAGGTGTCCCCAGGTGTCCCCAGGTGTCCCCAGGTGTGTCCTGGGTGTGTCCTCTGTCAGGTCTCAGGTGTCCCCAGGTGTCCCCAGGTACCCCCAGGTGTTCCTGGGTGTGTCCCCAGTCAGGTTTCAGGTGTGTCCAGGTGTCCCCAGGTGTGTCCTGGGTGTGATCCAGGTGTCCCCAGGTGTGTCCAGGTGTGTCCAGGTGTGTTTGAGGTGTCCCCAGGTGTGTCCAGATGTGCCCCAGGTACTCCCAGATACCCCCAGGTGTCCCCAGGTGTGTCCCAGGTGTGTCCCCAGTCAGGTCTCAGGTGTCCCCAGGTGTCCCCAGGTGTTCCCTGGGTGTGTCCCAGTCAGGTTTCAGGTGTGTCCAGGTACCCCCAGGTGTCCCCAGGTGTGTCCCAGGTGTCCCCAGTCAGGTCTCAGGTGTCCCCAGGTACCCCCAGGTGTGCCCCAGGTGTTCCCTGGGTGTGTCCCCAGTCAGGTTTCAGGTGTGTCCAGGTACTCCCAGGTGTCCCCAGGTGTGTCCAGGTGTGTCCTGGGTGTGCTCCAGGTGTCCCCAGGTGTGCCCCAGGTACCCCCAGGTGTGTCCTGGGTGTGTCCCAGGTGTGTCCCAGGTGTGTCCCAGGTGTGTCCCCCAGTCAGGTTCCAGGTGTGTCCAGGTGTCCCCAGGTACCCCCAGATACCCCCAGGTGTCCCCAGCTCTGCCTTGGGTGTGTCCCCAGGTGTGCCCCAGGTGTGTCCACGTGTCCCCAGGTGTGCCCCAGGTACCCCCAGATACCCCCAGGTGTTCCCAGCTCTGCCTTGGGTGTGTCCCAGGTGTACCCCAGCTGTGTCCCCAGGTGTGTTTGAGGTGTCCCCACATGTGCCCCAGGTGTGTCCAGGTGTGCCCAGGTGTGTCTCAGGTGTGCCCCAGGTACCCCCAGGTGTCCCGAGGCGTACCCCAGGTGTGTTTGAGGTACCCCCAGGTGTCCCCAGGTGTGTCCTGGGTGTATCCCCGGTCAGGTCTCAGGTTTTTCCAGGTGTCCCCAGGTGTGTCCAGGTGTGCCCTGGATGTCCCCAGGTGTGTCCTGGGTGTGCCCCAGGTGTGCCCTGGGTGTGCCCTGGGTGTGCTCAAAGTGATCCCAGGTGTATCCAGGTGTCCCCAGGTGTGTCCAAAGTGATCCCAGGTGTGCCCCAGGTGTCCCCAGGTGTGCCCCAGGTACCCCCAGGTGTTCCCTGGGTGTGTCCCCGGTCAGGTTTCAGGTGTGTCCAGGTGTCCCCAGGTGTGTCAGGCTGTTTCCAGGTGTGTCCTCAGTTGTGCCTTGGGTGTCCCCAGGTATGTCCCAGGTTTAGCCGGGTGTATCCAGGTGCCCCCAGTTTTGTCCCAGACACCCTCAGGTGTCCCCAGCTGTCCCCAGGTGTGCTCAGGTGTCCCCAGGTGTGCTCAGGTGTCCCCAGGTGTGCTCAGGTGTGCCCTGGGTGTGTCCCCAGTCAGGTCTCAGGTGTGCCCCAGGTACTTCCAGGTGTCCCCAGGTGTCCCCAGGTGTGCTCAGGTGTGTCCCAGGTGTGTCCCCAGTCAGGTCTCAGGTACCCCCAGCTGTCCCCAACTGTCCCCAGCTGTGTTTGAGGTGTCCCCAGCTGTCCCCAGGTGTCCCCAGGTGTCCCAGGTGTGTCCCCAGCTGTCCCCAGGTGTCCCAGGTGTGTCCCCAGGCGTCCCCAGCCATGTTTGAGGTGTCCCCAGGTGTCCCCAGGTGTCCCCAGGTGTGTCCAGGTGTCCTAGGTGTGTTTGAGCTGTCCCCAGGTGTCCCCAGGTGTCCCCAGGTGTCCCCAGTGTGTTTGAGCTGTCCCCAGGTCTGTCCAGCTGTCCCAAGTGTGTTTGAGGTGTCCCCAGGTGTCCCCAGGTGTGTCCCCAGCTGTCCCCAGCTGTCCCCAGCTGTCCCCAGGTGTGTCCAGGTGTGTCCCCAGGTGTCCCCAGCTGTGTTTGAGGTGTCCCAGGTGTGTTTGAGGTGTCCCAGGTGTGTTTGAGGTGTCCCCAGGTGTGTCTCAGCTGTCCCAGGTGTGTCTCCAGCTGTCCCCAGGTGTGTCCAGGTGTGTCCCCAGGTGTGTTTGAGCTGTCCCAGGTGTGTCCCAGCTGTCCCAGCTGTCCCAGGTGTGTCCCCAGGTGTCCCCAGGTGTGTCCCCAGGTGTGTTTGAGGTGTCCCCAGGTGTGTCCCAGGTGTGTCCCCAGCTGTCCCAGGTGTCCCAGGTGTGTTTGAGCTGTCCCAGGTGTGTCCCCAGGTGTCCCAGGTGTCCCAGGTGTCCCCAGGTGTGTCCCCAGGTGTGTTTGAGCTGTCCCAGGTGTGTCCCCAGCTGTGTTTGAGGTGTCCCCAGCTGTCCCCAGGTGTCCCAGGTGTGTCCCCAGGTGTCCCCAGCTGTGTTTGAGGTGTCCCAACTGTGTTTGAGCTGTCCCAGGTGTGTCCCCAGGTGTCCCAGGTGTGTTTGAGGTGTCCCCAGGTGTCCCAGGTGTGTCCCAGCTGTCTCCAGGTGTCCCCAGGTGTATCTCAGGCGTCCCCAGGTGTCCCCAGCTGTCCCCAGGTGTCCCCAGGTGTGTCCCCAGGTGTCCCAGGTGTGTCCCGAGCTGTCCCCAG
Organism: Poecile atricapillus; assembly: GCF_030490865.1. Taxonomy (NCBI): domain Eukaryota; kingdom Metazoa; phylum Chordata; class Aves; order Passeriformes; family Paridae; genus Poecile; species Poecile atricapillus. The sequence continues at coordinate 1,032,516 of NC_081274.1, read as the reverse complement.
GTGTGTCCCCAGGTGTGACCGTCCCCTCTGCTGTCCCCGCAGTTCCTGTCCCTGTGCGCTCCGCTGACCCGGGACCACCCCGAGGTGCTGCCCTTCCTCTCCTCGCGCCACCTCCGCGCCCGCCCCGACTTCCGCGGCTCGGCCGAGTTCCGGAACATTCTGGGCCGGCTGCTGCGGCGCGTGCGGGGCCGGCGCCGCAAGGTTTACGTCTACATCAACGAGCTCTGCACCGAGCTGAAGGCGCGGGCGCTGCGGCGCCGCCTCCCGCTGCGGGAACCCCGCGACGGCCGCACGCAACGCCGGGAGAACCACCCGGAACACCGGGAGAACCATCCGGAACACCGGGAGAACCATCCGGAACACCGGGAGAACCATCCGGAACACCGGGAGAACCACCCGGAATTCCAACAGAACCGCCCGGAATTCCAACAGAACCACCCAGAATTCCAACAGAACCATCCGGAATTCCAACAGAACCGCCCGGAATTCCAACAGAACCATCCAGAATTCCGGGAGAATCACGGAGAGCCCCAGTGTTCCCCTGGAGAGTCCCAGTATCCCCACGGAGCGTCCCAGTATCGCCCCAGTTCATCCCAGTATCCCGACGGCTCGTCCCAGTATCCTGACGGAGCAGCCCAGTGTCCCGATGGCTCATCCCAGTTTCCTCCCAGTTCATCCCAGTTTCCTCCCAGTTCATCCCAGTTTCCCGACGGAAGCTCCCGGTCCCACGACGGCGCCGGGCCGGAGCAGGACTCGGGGCAGCCGTCCCAGTGTGCCACCAGTTCAAACCAGTATCCCCCCAGCTCATCCCAGTATCCCCCCAGTTCATCCCAGTATCCTCCCAGTTCATCCCAGTATCCCCCCAGTTCATCCCAGTATCCCCCCAGTTCATCCCAGTATCCCTCTGGGGACTCATCCCAGCAGCCCACCAGTTCATCCCAGTATCCCGAGGGCTCCTCCCAGTGCCCCTCGGCTTCTCCTCCGCGCTCCGGGGGCTCTTCCCAGTATCCCAACGATCCCAGTGCCCCATCCCAGTATCCCAGTGCCCCATCCCAGTATCCCAGTGCCCCATCCCAGTATCCCAACGCTTCATCCCAGTATCCCAGTGCCCCATCCCAGTATCCCAGTGCCCCATCCCAGTATCCCAGTGCCCCATCCCAGTATCCCAGTGCCCCATCCCAGTATCCCAACGCTTCATCCCAGTATCCCAGTGCTCCATCCCAGTATCCCAACGATCCCAGTGCCCCATCCCAGTATCCCAAGGCTTCATCCCAGCATCCCAAGGTTCCATCCCAGTATCCGAACGCTTCATCCCAGCATCCCAAGGCTCCGTCCCAGTATCCCAGCGCCCCCTCCCAGTATCCCAGCGCCCCCTCCCAGTATCCCAGCGCCTCCTCCCGCCCCTCCTCCCCCTCCTCCCGCCGCCCCCTCCCCTCTCCCCAGGAGCCCTCTGGTTCTCCGCCGGCGGCTCCGGGCGGTTCCCGGCGGCAGATCCGGCACCTGGAGCACCTGCTGCGGGTGTACGCGGCCGAGATCCGGCGGCTGCAGGAGCGGGAGCTGGACCTGGCCGAGCTGGACAGCGCCGACTCCCCGTACCTGCAGGAGAACCGGCTGAAGCGGCGCATGATGCGCATCTTCCGCCGCCTCTGCCAGCTCAAGCGCTGCTCCAGCCTGACGGGGCGCGTGCTGGAGCAGCGCATCCGCTTCCGCGGCACGCGCTACCCCGAGGTCAACCGCGGCATCGAGCGCTTCATCAACCGGCCCGACGCCTTCCCCGACTACTCCGACATCCTGCGCGAGATCCGCGGCGCCAGCGCGCGCCACGGGCTGGGGCTGGGCCGGCGGCAGATGGAGAACATGGCCCAGGAGGCCTTCAGGGAGGTGGGGAACCGGCTCCAGGAGAGGAGGCACCTGGACCTGGTCTACAACTTCGGGAGTCACCTCACGGATCAGTACCGGCCTGGTGAGGAGCGGGAATGGGATTGGGAATCATGGAAATGGGATTGGGAATCATGGAAATGGGATTGGGAATGTGGGATTGGGAATGTGGGATTGGGAATTGGGGGTTCAGGGAGGTGGGGAACCGGCTCCAGGAGAGGAGGCACCTGGACCTGGTCTACAACTTCGGGAGCCACCTCACGGATCAGTACCGGCCTGGTGAGGAGCGGGAATGGGATTGGGAATGTGGGATTGGGATTGGGAATCACAGGAATGTGGGATTGGGAATGTGGGATTGGGAATGTGGGATTGGGAATTGGGGGTTCAGGGAGTGGGGAAGCGGCTCCAGGAGAGGAGACACCTGGACCTGGTCTACAACTTCGGGAGTCACCTCACGGATCAGTACCGGCCTGGTAATGGGAATGTGGGATTGGGAATGTGGGATTGGGATTGGGAATGTGGGAATGTGGGATTGGGAATTGGGAATTGGGGGTTCAGGGAGGTTGGGAAGCGGCTCCAGGAGAGGAGGCACCTGGACCTGGTCTACAACTTCGGGAGTCACCTCACGGATCAGTATCGACCCGGTAATGGGAATGTGGGATTGGGAATGTGGGATTGGGATTGGGAACCGTGTACAACTTCGGGAGTCACCTCACAAATTAATATCGACCTGGTAATGGGAATGTGAGATTGGGAATGTGGGAATGGGAATTGTCCACAACTTTGGGAGCCACCTCACAGATCAGTACCGGCCTGGTGAGAGATGGGAATTGGAATGTGGGATTGGGAATTGTGGGAATTGGGAATTGTCCACAACTTCCAGAGTCACCTCACGGATCAATATCAGCCCGGTGATGGGAATGTGGAAATGTGGGATTGGGAATGTGGGAATTGGGAATGTGGGAATTGGGAATTGGGAATTGGGAATTTGGAATTGTCTACAACTTCGGGAGTCACCTCACGGATCAATATCGGCCGGGTGAGAGATGGGAATGGGATTGGGAATGTGGGAATGGAATTGGGAATGTGGGATTGGGAATTGTCCACAACTTCAGGAGTCACCTCACGGATCAATATCGGCCTGGTGAGAGATGGGAATGGGATTGGGAATGTGGGATTGGGAATGTGGGAATTGGGAATGTGGGAATTGGGAATGTGGGATTGGGAATGTGGGAATTGGGAATATGGGAATTGGGAATGTGGGAATTGGGAATGTGGGATTGGGAATTGTCCACAACTTCGGGAGCCACCTCACGGATCAGTACCGGCCTGGTGAGGAGCGGGAATGGGATTGGGAATGTGGGATTGGGATTGGGATTGGGAATGTGGGATTGGGAATGTGAGGATTGGGAATGTGGGATTGGGAATTGGGGGTTCAGGGAGGTGGGGAACCGGCTCCAGGAGAGGAGACACCTGGACCTGGTCTGCAACTTCGGGAGTCACCTCACAGATCAGTACCGGCCCGGTAATGGGAATGTGGGAATGGGAATGTGGGATTGGGAATGTGGGAATGGGAATGTGGGAATGTGGGAATTGTCCACAACTTCGGGAGCCACCTCACGGATCAATATCGACCTGGTGAGAGATGGGAATGGGATTGGGAATGTGGGAATGGGAATGTGGGGATTGGGAATGTGGGAATGGGATTGGGAACCGTGTACAACTTCGGGAGTCACCTCACGGATCAATATCGACCTGGTGAGGAGCGGGAATGGGATTGGGAATGTGGGAATGGGATTGGGAATGTGGGATTGGAAATGTGGGATTGGGAATGGGAATGTGGGAATGTGGGATTGGGAATGTGGGAATGGGATTGGGAATTGTCCACAACTTCGGGAGCCACCTCATGGATCAATATCAGCCTGGTGATGGGAATGTGGGGATTGGGAATGTGGGAATGGGATTGGGAACCGTGTACAACTTCGGGAGTCACCTCACAAATTAATATCGACCTGGTAATGGGAATGTGGGATTGGGAATGTGGGATTGGGAATTGTCCACAACTTCGGGAGCCACCTCACGGATCAATATCGACCTGGTGAGAGATGGGAATGGGATTGGGAATGTGGGATTGGGAATGTGGGATTGGGAATGTGGGAATTGGAATGTGGGAATTGGGAATGTGGGAATTGGGAATGTGGGATTGGGAATGTGGGATTGGGAATTGTGTACAACTTTGGGAGCCACCTCATGGATCAGTATCGACCTGGTGAGGAGCGGGAATGGGATTGGGAATTGGGAATTGGGAATTGGGAATGTGGGATTGGGAATTGTCCACAACTTCGGGAGCCACCTCACGGATCAATATTGACCTGGTGAGGAGTGGGAATGGCGTTGGGAATGTGGGATTGGGAATGTGGGAATGTGAGGATTGTGTGGGATTGGGAATTGTCCACAACTTCAGGAGCCACCTCAGGGATCAATATCGACCTGGGAATGGGAATGTGGGAATGGGAATTGGGAATGGGAATGTGGAATGGAATGTGGAATGGAATGTGGAATGGGAATGTGGAATTGGGAATGTGGATTGGGAATTGTCCACAACTTCGGGAGCCGCCTCACGGATCAGTGTCGACCTGGTGAGAGATGGGAATTGGAATGTGGGAATTGGAATGTAGGATTGGGAATGTGGGAATGGGAATGTGGGATTGGGAATGTGGGAATGGAAATGGGGAATGGCAGAGAACGGGAGGGAGAAAACTGGCAGGAAAACAGGGCAGGAAATGGGAAAAACTGGGGAAAAAAACGGGATGAGGGGCAGGAAAAAGGGGTGGAAAAGGGGAAAAATGCAGGATAAATGTGGGGAAATGGTGGGAAAATGGGATGAGGGGCAGGAAAACGGGGCAGGAAATGGGAAAAGTGCAGGATAAAAGCTGAAAAAATGGGATGAGGGGCAGGAAAACGGGGTAAAAATGGGAAAAACGGAGAAAAAACGTGGAGGAATGGGGTAAGAGGCAGGAAAATGGGGTAAAAACGGGAAAAATGCAGGATAAATGGAAAAAAATGGTGGAAAAATGGGATAATGGGCAGGAAAATGGGGTAAAAATGGGGAAAATGGAGAAAAAACGTGGAAAAACGGGGTAAGGGGCAGGAAAACGGGTAAAAATGGGGAAAATGGAGAAAAAATGTGGAAGAATGGGGTAAGAGGCAGGAAAATGGGGTAAAAATGGGAAAAACTGAGAATAAATGTGGAAAACCCTGGAAAAACAGGGTAAGGGGCAGGAAAATGGGGTAAAAATGGGAGACATTGAGAATAAATGTGGGAAAATGGTGGAAAATGGGAAAAGGGGCAGGAAAATGGGGTAAAAACGGGAAAAATTGAGAATAAATGTGGAAAAATGGTGAGAAAACGGTGGAAAATGGGATAATGGGCAGGAAAATGGGGTAAAAAGGGGAAAAATGGAGAATAAAAGTGGAAAAACGGGATAATGGGCAAAAAAAACGGGGAGAAAAGTGGAAAAACGGAGAATAAAAGTGGAAAAACGGGATAATGGGCAAGAAAATGGGATAAAAACGGGAAAAACGGAGGATAAATGTGGAAAAATGCTGAGAAAATGGGTGGGAAAACGGGGGTAAAAAGGGGAAAAATTAATAAACGTGGGAAAATATTGGGAAAATGGAATAATGGACAAGGAAATGGGGTAAAAACAGGAAAAATGGAGAATAAATGTGGGAAAATGGTGAAAAAATGGGATAAGGGACAGGAAAATGGGGTAAAAAGGGGGAAAATGGAGGATAAACGTGGAAAAACGGGATGAGGAGCAAGAAAATGGAGTAAAACGGGAAAATGGAGAAAAATGTGGAAGAACAGGTAAGGGGTTGGAAAACGGTAAAAATGGAGAAAAAACGTGGGGAAATGGTGGAAAAATGGGATAATGGGCAGGAAAATGGGGAAAAAAGTGGAAAACAGGATAATGGGCAAGAAAACGGGGTAAAAACGGGAGAAATGGATAAACGTGGAAAAATGGTGAGAAAAACGGTGGGAAAACGGGGTAAAAAGTGGAAAAACGGAGAATAAAAGCGAGAAATGGTGGGAAAATGGGATAATGGGCAGGAAAATGGGGTGAAAAATGGAAAAATGGAGAATAAATGGTGGAAAACAGGATAGTGTGCAGAAAAACGGGATAAAAATGGGAAAAATGGAGAATAAACCTGGAAAATGGTGGGAAAATGGAATAATGGGCAGGAAAACGGGAAAAACAGGAAAAACGGAGAATAAACATGGGAAAATGGGATAAGGGGCAGGAAAATGGGGTAAAAACGAGAAAAACGCAGGATAAGTGGAAAAAAACGGTGGAAAAATGGGATAAGGAGCAGGAAAATGGGAAAAACGGGAAAAACTGAGAATAAATGTGGGAAAATGGTGAAAAAACGGGATAAGGGGCAGGAAAATGGGTAAAAATGGGAAAAAATGGAGAAAAAATGTGGAAGAACGGGGTAAGAGGCAGGAAAATGGGGTAAAAATGGGAAAAACTGAGAATAAATGTGGGAAAATGGTGGAAAAATGGGATAATGGGCAGGAAAATGGGGTAAAAATGGGAAAATGGAGAATAAACCTGGAAAAATGGTGGGAAAATGGGATAAGGAGCAGGAAAACGGGGTAAAAAGTGGAAAAACGGAGAATAAAAGTGGAAAAGCAGGATAATGGGCAAGAAAATGGGATAAAAACGGGAAAAACGGAGGATAAACGTGGAAAAATGGTGAGAAAATGGGGGGAAAACGGGGTAAAAAGGGAAAAATGGAAAATAAACGTGGAAAAACGGGATAATGGGCAGGAAAACGGGGTAAAAAGGGGAAAAATGGAGAACAAAAGTGGAAAAACGGGATAATGGGCAAGAAAAATGGGATAAAACCGGGAAAAACGGAGGATAAATGTGGAAAAATGGTGAGAAAAGGGTGGGAAAACGGGGTAAAAAGTGGAAAAACGGAGAATAAAAGCGGGAAATGGTGGGAAAATGGGATAATGGGCAGAGAAACGAGGAAATCCGGGTAAAAAGGGGGAAAAGCGGGATGAGGGAGCCGTATCCGGGATTTCCCCGGCAGGGACGGACCCGGCGCTGTCGGATCCCGAGCTGGCGCAGCGGCTGCGGCGGAACCGGCGCCTGGCCCTGGCCCGGCTGGACGACGTCATCGCCCGCTTCGCGCAGCGGCAGGAACGCAGCCAGGAGATGGAGGAGAGCGGCAGGAAACGGGAACGGAGGAGAGCGGCCGGGAACAAGGTGGGGAACAACAACGGGAAACAACGGGAATGGGAATGGGAAACAACGGGAATGGGAACGGAGGAGAGCGGCCGGGAACAAGGTGGGGAAACAACAACGGGAAACAGCGGGAATGGGAACGGGAAACAACGGGAACGGAAACAACGGGAATGGGAACGGGAACGGAGGAGAGCGGCCGGGAACAACGGGAACAACGGGAATGGGAACGGGAAACAACGGGAATGGGAACGGGAAACAACGGGAATGGGAACGGGAAACAACGGGAATGGGAACGGGAACAGGAGAGAACAGCCAGGAACAAGGTGGGAACTGGAAATTGGAACGGGAAATGGGAACAGGAACAGGAACAGGAAATGGGAACAGGAAATGGGAACAGGAACAGGAAATGGGAACAGGAAATGGGAACAGGAAATGGGAACAGGAAATGGGAAATGGGAACAGGAACAGGAACAGGAAATGGGAACAGGAAATGGGAACAGGAAATGGGAACAGGAAATGGGAAATGGGAACAGGAACAGGAACAGGAAATGGGAACAGGAAATGGGAACAGGAAATGGGAATGGGAACAGGAACAGGAACAGGAAATGGGAACAGGAACAGGAAATGGGAACAGGAAATGGGAACGGGAACAGGAAATGGGAACAGGAACAGGAAATGGGAACAGGAAATGGGAACAGGAAATGGGAACAGGAAATGGGAATGGGAACAGGAACAGGAACAGGAAATGGGAACAGGAACAGGAAATGGGAACAGGAAATGGGAACGGGAACAGGAAATGGGAACAGGAAATGGGAACGGGAACAGGAAATGGGAACAGGAACAGGAACAGGAACAGGAAATGGGAACAGGAAATGGGAACAGGAACAGGAATGGGAACAGGAAATGGGAACAGGAAATGGGAACAGGAAATGGGAACAGGAAATGGGAACAGGAAATGGGAACAGGAAATGCAAACAGGAAATGCAAACAGGAAATGGGAACGGGAACAGGAAATGGTGACCAGGATTTCTCCCCCCCCCCCCCCAAATCTTTTCTCGGCAGAGGAAGAAAGAGGAAGAGGAGGAGGAGGAAGAGGATGAGGAGGAAGAGGACGAGGAGGAGGATGAAGAAGACGAGGAGGAGGAGGAGGAAGAAGAAGAGGAAGAGGAAGGAGAATCCTCCGAGGCCGAAGGGCGGGTGAAGGTGAAGGAGGAAGAGGAGACGGAGGAGGAAGAGGAGGAGGAAGAGGAGGAAGCCGAGGAAGGAAGAGAAGCCACGGCGCGCAGGGTGGGGATTTGGGGGGAATTCTGGGAATTTTGGGAATTCTGGGGGGTTTGGGGGGAATTTGGGGAATTTTGGGGGGATTTGGGGGGAATTTGGGGAATTTTGGGGGGATTTGGGGGGAATTTGGGGGGAATTCTGGGGGGATTTGGGGGGATTTGGAGGAAATTTGGGGAATTCTGGGGGGAATTTCGGGAATTCTGGGGGGATTTGGGGAGAATTCTGGGAAATTTGGGGGGATTTTAAGTAGTTGGAATTCTGGGGGGATTTGGGGGGAATTCGGGGAATTCTGGGGGGATTTGGGGAGAATTTTGGGAATTCAGGGGGGATTTTGGGAATTCTGGGGTTTTTTGGGGTAAATTTTGGGAATTCTGGGTGGATTTTGGGGGAGAAGTTGGGGAAGCTTTGGAGGATTTGGGGGGGAAATTTTGGATCCAAGGGAGGGAATTTTTTTGGGAATCTTTGAGGGCTTTTTTGGGAGGATTCGGGGGAAATTTTGGGGGGTCCTGGAGGGGAATTTTTGGGGGATTTTGGGGATCCTGGGGGGGGAATTTTGGGGGGTCCTGGGGGGGGATTTTGGGGGTCCTGGGGGGATTTTTGGGGAATTTTGGGGGTCCTCAGGGGGGGAATTTTGGGGGTCCTGGGAGGGATTTTGGGGGGTCTCGAGGTGAATTTGGGGCTCCTCAGGGGGGGATTTTGGGGGTGTAAGATGGAATTTGGGGGGTCCCGGGTGGAATTTTGGGGGTCTCAGGAGGAATTTTGGGGGTTCTGGGAGGGATTTGGGGGGTCCTGGATGGGATTTTGGGGGTCCTGGGAGGGATTTGGGGGTCTCAGGTGGGGTTTTGGGGGGTCCCGGGTTTAATTTTGGGGGTCTCAGGTGGGATTTTGGGGGTCCCAGATGGATTTGGGGGGTCCTCGGGGGGGATTTTTGGGGGGTCTCAAGGGGACCCCGGGGGTGAATTTGGGGCTCCTCAGGGGGGGATTTTGGGGGTCCCAGGAGGAGAATTTGGGGGTGACTTTGGGGGGGTCCCGAGGGGGGATTTTGGGGCTCCTTGGGTGGGATTTTGGGGGTCTCGGGAAGAGAATTTGGGGGGTCCCGGGGGGGGTGGGGGGGGGTTTGGGGGATCCTGGGTGTGTCCCCACCCCTCCCCCACCCCTAACCCCTCCCCCCTCCCCTCCCCCTCCCCCCCCCAGGTTCGGCCGATCCGGGGGTCCCGGCGCTGCCCCTCCCCCCACCCGAGGGGGGAGGGGGGGGGATCCCCCCCAGCCCCTCCCCCCCCCCAAACCCGAGCTCTTCGTGCTGGAGATCGAAACTTTCCCCCTGGACTCGGGGAGACCCCTCCCCCCTCCCCTCCCCCCTCCCCTCCCCCTTCCCCTCCCCCCTCCCCTCCCCCCGCCTGGGCGCCTCCGAGGCCACGCCCCTCGCCACGCCCCCCTCCCCCTCCGCCCCTCCCCCCTCCCCCCCGGCCCAGCCGCGGCGGAAACGCCCCTCCCCCTCCCCCTCCCCCTCCCCTCCCCCCCTGCCCTGGGCCCGCCCCTCCCCCCCCAGCTCCACCTCCCTCAATGGGGGAGGGGCCGAGACCCCCCCGGGACCCCCCCAGCAAACGGAGCCGGAGCGAGAGAGGAGGGGGAGGGGGCAGGTGAGGGGGAGGGGCACGGGGGGGGAGAGGGGATGGGGGGGGTTTGGGGGGTCCTGGGGGGGATTTGAGGGGGATTTTGGGGGGTCCTGGAAGATCTGGGGGGTCCTAGGGGATTTGGGGGGGATTTTGGGGGGTCCTGGGGGGATTTGGGGGGGATTTTAGGGGGTCCTGAGGGGATTTGGGGGGGATTTGGGGGGTCCTGAGGGATTTGGGGGGGATTTTGGGGGGTCCTGAGGGGATTTGGGGAGGATTTTGGGGGGTCCTGGGGGGATTTGGGGGGGATTTTGGGGGGTCCTGAGGGGATTTGGGGGGGATTTTGGGGGGTCCTGAGGGGATTTGGGGAGGATTTTGGGGGGTCCTGAGGGGATTTGGGGGGGATTTGGGGGGTCCTGGGGAGATTTGGGGGGATTTTGGGGGACCTGGGGGGGGATTTGGGGGGTCCTGGGGGGGATTTGGGGGATCCTGAGAGAGTCTGGGGGGGGTCCTGGTGGGATTTTGGGGTTCCCAGGTGGATTTTTGGGGTTCCCATCTCAGTTTTGGGGTTCCAGGGGGGATTTTGGGGTTCCCAGGTGGATTTTTGGGGTTCCCATCTCAGTTTTGGGGTTCCCAGGTGGATTTTTGGGGTTCCCAGGTCAGTTTTGGGGTTCCAGGGGGGATTTTGGGGGTTCCCAGGGGGATTTTGGGGTTCCAGGGTGGGATTTTTGGGGTTCCCATCTCAGTTTTGGGGTTCCAGGGTGGGATTTTGGGGTTCCCAGGGGGATTTTGGGGGTTCCCATCTCAGTTTGGGGTTCCTGGTGGGATTTTTGGGGGTTCCAGGGTGGGATTTTTGGGGTTCCTGGTGGGATTTTTGGGGTTTCCAGGTGGACTTTTGGGGTTCCAGGGTGGGATTCTTTGGGGTTCCCAGCTCAGTTTTAGGGTTCCAAGGGGTATTTTGGGTTTCCCAGGGGGGATTTTGGGGTTCCCAGATGGATTTTTGGGTTCCCAGATGATTTTTGGGGGTTCCCATCTCAGTTTTGGGGTTCCTGGTGAGATTTTGGGGTTCCAGGGTGGAATTTTTGGGTTCCCATCTCAGTTTGGGGTTTCTGGTGGGATTTTTGGGTTCCCAGGTGGATTTTTGGGGTTCCCATCTCAGTTTTGGGGTTCCTGGTTGGATTTTGGGGGTTCCCATCTCAGTTTTGGGGTTCTGGGGGGATTTTGGGGTTCCAGGGTGGGATTTTGGGGTTCCTGGTTGGATTTTTGGGGGTTCCCATCTCAGTTTTGGGGTTCCCAGGTGGATTTTTTGGGGTTCCCATCTCAGTTTTGGGGTTCCTGGTGGGATTTTGGGGTTCCAGGGGGGATTTTTGGGGTTCCCAGATGGATTTTTGGGGGTTCCCATCTCAGTTTTGGGGTTCCAAGGTGGGATTTTGGGGGTTCCGATCTCAGTTTGGGGTTCCCAGATGGATTTTGGGGTTCCAGGGTGGGATTTTGGGGTTCCCATCTCAGTTTTGGGGTTCTGGGGGGGATTTTGGGGTTCCAGGGTGGGATTTTGAGGTTCCCAGGTGGATTTTGGGGGTTCCCAGCTCAGTTTTGGTTTCCAGGTGGATTTTGGGGGTTCCCAGGTGGATTTTTGGGGTTCCAGGGGGGATTTTTGGTGTTCCCATCTCAGTTTTGGGGTTCCCAGGTGGATTTTGGGGGTTCCCATCTCAGTTTTGGGGTTCCTGGTTGGATTTTGGGGTTCCCATCTCAGTTTTGGGGTTCCAGGGGGATTTTGGGGTTCCCAGGTGGATTTTGGGGGTTTCTGGTTGGATTTTTGGGGGTTCCCATCTCAGTTTTGGGGTTCCCAGGTGGATTTTTTGGGGTTCCCATCTCAGTTTTGGGGTTTCAGGGTGGGATTTTGGGGGTTCCGATCTCAGTTTGGGGTTCCCAGATGGATTTTGGGGTTCCAGGGTGGGATTTTGGGGGTTCCCATCTCAGTTTTTTGGGGGTTCCAGGGTGGGATTTTTGGGGTTCCCATCTCAGTTTTTGGGGGGGTCTCTAACCCCTCGCCCCTCCCCCCCCCCAGCCTGACGCTGCCCGGGGGGGTCCCGGAGGGGGGGGAGGGGCCGGATTTGGGGGTGCCCCCCTCGCCCCCTCCCCCCCGGCCCAGCCCCCTCCCCGACTCCACCCGAGCCGACTCCCCCGGGGGGGACCTGGTGACGTCATCGCAGGGGAGCCCCCCCCGGGCAGCCCCCCGAGCCTGCAAGGTGAGATTGGGGGGGTTTGGGGGGGGATTTGGGGGTCCTGGGGGGATTTGGGGGGTCCTGGGGGGTCCTGGGGGGGATTTGGGGGATCCTGGGGGGGAATTGGGGGGTCCTGGGGGGGATTTGGGGGTCTTGGGGGGGATTTGGGGGGTCCTGGAGGGATTTGGGGGGTCCTGGGGGGAATTTGGGAGGTCCTGGGGGGGTTTCAGGGGGATTTGGGGGGTCCTTGGGGGGAATTTGGGGGGTCCTGGGGGGAATTTGGGGGGGGTCTGGGGGATTTGGGGGGTTCTGGAGGGGTCCTGGGAGGGTTTGGGGGGTCCTGGGGGGGATTTGGGGGGTCCTGGGGGAATTTGGGGGGTCCTGGGGGGGATTTGGGGGGTCCTGGGGAGGTTTCAGGGGGATTTGGGGGGTCCTGGAGGGGTCCTGGGAGGGTTTGGGGGGATTTGGGGGGTCCTGGAGGGGATTTGGGGGACCCTGGGGGGGTTTCAGGGTAATTTTGGGGGTTCTGTGGGGTTCCAGAGCCCCCAAATCCCCCAAATCTCCCCCAAAATCCCCCAAATCTCCCCAAAATCCCCCAAATCTCCCAAATCTCCCCAAAATCCCCCCAAAATCCCCCCAAAATCTCCCCAAACCCCCCCCAGACCAGCGTGGGAACCCAGTGCGACCCCGAGGAGATCATCGTGCTCTCGGACTCGGATTAGCCCCGCCCACCGGGCCTGGCCACGCCCCCTTCGCGCTCAAGCCCCGCCCCCTTCGCGCTCAAGCCCCGCCCCTTAAACCCCTCCCCCTCAATAAACTCCGCCTTTTGTTTACCCGCTCGGCCCCGCCCCCTTTGTGGGCGTGGTTAAATCGCGATCACGCCCCCTTTTGTCGCGATATGACGTCACCAGCGCGGGGTGGGGTTTAAGGGGACACGGCGCCTTTAAGGGGCGTGGCTCGGAGGGGGCGTGGCCCCGGAGGGGGCGTGGTCTAAGATGGCGGCTTCCCATCTGATCTCGCGAGATTTGCCGCGGGTGCGTTTAGGGCGATCCCCTGAGGGATTTTTCAGGCCGGATTTGGGGTTTTTAGGATGAATTTCGGGGCTTTTTCCTCTGAATTCGGGATTTCCAGGCTGAATTTGAGGCGTTTGTGCTGAATTCCAAGGAATTTCAGCTCAATTCCAGCGTTTTGGGATGGATTTCGCAGCTTCCACCGGGATTTAAAGAGGGGGAACAGAGTTGGAGCCCGAGAAGAGGGCGGAAGCGCCCTTAACCAAGATGGCGGCGGGGCTTCGCGTCTGATCTCGCGAGATTTGCCGCGGCTGGGTTTAGGGCGACCCCCCGAGGGATTTTCAGGCCGGATTTGGGGTTTTTAGGATGAATTTCGGGATTTTCCCGCTGAACTCGGCATTTCCCAGCTGGATTTGAGGAAATCTTGACCGTTCAGCCCGAGGTGGGCAGCGAGGAGCGGGCGGAAGTGCCCTCAACTAAGATGGCGGCGAGGCTTCAAGTCTGATCTCGCGAGATTTGCCGCGGGTAGCGGCGTGAGAGTGCTGGATGCGTTTAGGGGGACCCCTGAGGGATTTCCAGGCCGGATTTGGGGTTTTCAGGATGAATTTCGCGGCTTTTTCCCGCTGAATTCGGGATTTCCCAGCTGGATTTGAAGGGGTGAGGGAAGGAGTTGAATCCCGAGAAGAGGGCGGAAGCGCCCTCACCAAAGATGGCGGCGGTGCTTCGCGTCTGATCTCGCGAGATTTGCCGCGGGCGGGTTTAGGGGCCCCCCTGAGGGGTTTTCGGGCCGGATTTGGAGTTTTCAGGATGAATTTAGGGATTTTCCCGCTGAATTCGGGACTTCCCAGCTGGATTTGAGGAAATCTTGACCGTTCAGCCCGAGGTGGGCAGCGAGGAGCGGGCAGAAGTGCCCTCAACCAAGATGGCGGCGAGGCTTCGCGGCTGATCTCGCGAGATTTGCCGCGGGTAGGGGTTGGGAGCGCTGGATGCTTTTAGGGGGACCCCTGAGGGATTTCCAGGCCGGATTTGGGGTTTTCAGGATGAATTTCGCGGCTTTTTCCCGCTGAATTCGGGATTTCCAGGCTGGATTTGAAGGGGTGAGGGAAGGAGTTGAATCCCGAGAAGAGGGCGGAAGCGCCCTCAGCAAAGATGGCGGCGAGGCTTCGCGACTGATCTCGCGAGATTTGCCGCAAGTGTGTTTTGGGCGATCCCCCCTGTGAGATTTTCAGGCCGGATTTGGGGTTTTTAGGATGAATTTCGGGGCTTTTCCCGCTGAATTCGGGATTTCCAGGCTGGATTTGAAGGGGTGAGGGAAGGAGTTGAATCCCGAGAAGAGGGCGGAAGCGCCCTCAACCAAGATGGCGGCGGGGCTTCGCGTCTGATCTCGCGAGATTTGCCGCGGGTGGGTTTAGGGGGACTCCCTGAGGGATTTTCGGGCCAGATTTGGGGTTTTCAGGATGAATTTCGGGGCTTTTTCCGCTGAATTCGGGATTTCCCAGCTGGATTTGAGGAAATCTTGACCGTTCAGCCCGAGGAGGGCTGCGAGGAGCGGACGGAAGTGCCCTCAACTAAGATGGCGGCGGGGCTTCACATCTGATCTCGCGAGATTTGCCGCGGGTAGGGGGTTGGGAGCGCTGGAAGCATTTAGGGGGACCCCTGAGGGATTTCCAGGCTGGATTTGGGGTTTTTAGGATGAATTTCGGGGCTTTCCCTCTGAATTCGGGATTTCCCAGCTGGATTTGAAGGCTCTTCGCTCCTTCAGCCCGAGGAGCGCAGCGAGGAGCGGGCGGAAGTGCCCTCAACCAAGATGGCGGCGAGGCTTCAAGTCTGATCTCGCGAGATTTGCCGCGGGTAGGGGGTTGGGAGGGCTGGATGCTTTTAGGGGGACCCCTGAGGGATTTCCAGGCCGGATTTGGGGTTTTTAGGACGAATTTCGGGGCTTTTTCCCGCTTAATTCGGGATTTCCAGGCTGGATTTGAAGGGGTGAGGGAAGGAGTTGAATCCCGAGGAGCGGGCGGAAGCGCCCTCAACCAAGATGGCGGCGGGGCTTCGCGACTGATCTCGCGAGATTTGCCGCGGGCGGGTTTAGGGGCCCCCCTGAGGGATTTTCGGGCCGGATTTGGGGTTTTCAGGATGAATTTCGGGATTTTCCCGCTGAATTCGGGATTTCCCAGCTGGATTTAAAGAGGGGAGGGGAAGGAGTTGAATCCCGAGAAGAGGGCGGAAGCGCCCTCACCAAAGATGGCGGCGCGGCTTCGCGACTGATCTCGCGAGATTTGCCGCGGGTGGGTTTAGGGGGACCCCCTGAGGGGTTTTCGGGCCGGATTTGGGGTTTTCAGGATGAATTTCGGGGCTTTTCCCGCTGAATTCGGGATTTCCAATCGGATTTGAAGGGGGAGGGAAGGAGTTGGAGCCTGAGAAGAGGGCAGAATCGCCCTCAAGAAAGATGGAGGGACGCTCTTTATCTCGCGAGACCTCGCGCGGGACTCGCCGACCAATCAGAGGGCAGGACTGGCAAAACTCCGGGCGGAAGCGGCTCCCGCGGTGGCGTCAGCGGCCACTTCCGGCGGAAACGCGGTGCATTGTGGTCCCGGCGGGGCCCAGCGGCGGCGGAGCGGGGCCGAGGCCGCGGGGGGGGGGGCGCGGCCCCGGGGGGGGGCGGGGCGGGATTTTGGGGGCACCGAGAGACCCCCGGGACCCCCCCCGGCAGCGCGGGATGGGCGACAGCGACCGCGGTCAGTGGGGGACCCGAGGGGGAGGCTTGGGAATGGGGGTGGGGGGAGGCTCTGAGGGGGATTGGGGGGGGTCTTGAGGGGGTTCTGAGGGGATTTGGGGATTCTGAGGGGGTTTGGGGGGGTTCTGAGGGGAATTGGGGATTCTGAGGGGATTTTGGGGGTTCTGAGGGGGTTTGGGGGGATTTTGGGGAGTCCTGAGGTGATTTGGGGGATCCTGAGGGGGATTTTGGGGGGTCCTGAGGGAATTTTTGGGGATTCTGAGGGGGCTTGGGGGGTCCTGAGGGGATTTGGGGGGTTCTGAGGGGATTTGGGGGGTCTTGAGGGGATTTTGGGGGGTTCTCAGAGGATTTTGGAGGGTCTTGAGGGGTTTTGGGGGGTTCTGAGGAGATTTGGGGGGATTCTGAGGGGATTTTTGGGGATTTTGAGGGGTTTTGGGGGTCCTGAAGGGATTTGGGGGGGTTCTGAGGGGATTTTTGGGGGCCCTGAGGGGATTTTGGGGGGCTCCTGAGGGGTTTGGGGGCTCCTGAGGGGATTCTTGAGGATTTTGGGGATTCTGAGGGGATTTTAGGGGGTCCTGAGGGGATTTTGGGGATTCTGAGGAGATTTGGGGGGTCTTGAGGGGATTTTGGGGGGTCTTCAAGGTGTTTGAGGGATTCTGAGGGGGATTTTGGGGGGTCCTGAGGGGATTTTTGGGGATTCTGAGGGGATTTTGGGGGTCCTGAGGGGATTCTTGAGGATTTTGGGGGTCCTGAGGGGATTTTGGGGGTCCTGAGGTGATTTTGGGGGGTCCTGAGGGGATTTTTGGGGATTTTGGGGGATTCTGAGGGGATTTTGGGGGTCCTGAGGAAGTTTGAGGGTGCCTGAGGGATCTGAGGGGGTTTTGGGGGGGATTTTGGAGATTTTAGGGGGGTCCTGAGGGGGTTCTGAGGGTTCCTGAGGGGGTTTGGGGGGTCCTGAGGGGAATTTTGGGTTATTTTGGGTTACTTTTGGGCTATTTTGGGTTAATTTGGGGCTATTTTGGGCTATTTTGGGTTGATTTTGGGCTATTTTGGGCTATTTTGGGTTAGTTTTGGGCTACTTTGGGTTGATTTTGGGCTATTTTGGGTTCATTTGGGGCTATTTTGGGCTATTTTGGTGCAATTTGGGGCTATTTTGGGTTAATTTTGGGCTACTTGGGTTAATTTTTGGCTATTTTGGGTTGATTTGGGGCTATTTTGGGTTAATTTTGGTGTATTTTGGGTTACTTTGGGCTATTTTGGGTTGATTTTGGGCAATTTTGGGCAATTTTGGGTTCATTTCGGGCTATTTTGGTGCAATTTTGGGGTATTTCGGTGCAATTTTGGGCTATTTTGGGTTAATCTTGGGCTATTTTGGGTTAATTTTGGGCAATTTTGGGCTATTTTGGGTTCATTTTGGGCTACTTTGGTGCAATTTTGGGTAATTTTGGGGTATTTTGGTGCAATTTTGGGCTATTTTGGGTTAATTTTGGGCTACTTCAGGTTGATTTGGGGCTAGTTTAGGTTAATTTTGGGCTACTTTGGGCTACTTTGGGTTAATTTGGGGCTATTTTGGGTTAATTTTGGGTTAATTTTGGGCAATTTTGGTGCAATTTTGGGCTATTTTAGGTTAATTTTGGGCTATTTTGGGGTATTTTGGGCTACTTTGGGCTATTTTGGGTTAATTTTGGGCTATTTTGGTGCTACTTTGGGTTGATTTTGGGCTACTTTGGGCAATTTTGGTGCAATTTTGGGTTAATTTGGGTTAATTTTGGGCTATTTTGGGTTAATTTTGGGTTGATTTTGGGCTATTTTGGTGCAATTTTGGGCAATTTTGGTGCAATTTTGGGCTACTTTGGGTTGATTTTGGGTTATTTTGGGTTAATTTTGGGCTACTTTGGGCTAGTTTGGGTTAATTTGGGCTATTTTGGTGCAATTTTGGGTTGATTTTGGGCTACTTTGGGCTATTTTGGGTTGATTTTGGGCTACTTTGGGTTAATTTTGGGCTACTTTGGTGCAATTTTGGGTTGATATTGGGCTACTTTGGGCTATTTTGGGTTGATTTTGGGCTATTTTGGTGTATTTTGGTGCAATTTTGGGCTATTTTGGGTTAATTTTGGGCTACTTCGGGTTGATTTTGGGCTATTTTGGGTTAATTTGGGGCTATTTTGGTGCAATTTGGGGTATTTTGGGTTGATTTTGGGCTACTTTGGGCTATTTTGGTGTATTTTGGTGCTACTTTGGGCTATTTTGGTGTAATTTTGGGCTATTTTGGGCTACTTTGGGCTATTTTGGGTTAATTTTGGGCTACTTTGGGTTAATTTTGGTGTATTTTGGTGCTACTTTGGTCTATTTTGGGTTAATTTTGGGCTACTTTGGGTTAATTTTGGGCTACTTTGGGCTATTTTGGGGCAATTTTGGGCTATTTTGGTGCAATTTTGGGCTACTTTGGGCAATTTTGGGCTACTTTGGGCTATTTTGGTGAAATTTTGGGCTACTTTGGGCTACTTTGGTGCATTTTTGGGCTATTTTGGGCTACTTTGGGTTAATTTTGGGCTACTTTGGTGCAATTTTGGGCAATTTTGGGCTACTTTGGGCTATTTTGGTGTATTTTGGTGCTACTTTGGGCTACTTTGGGTCGATTTTGGGCTATTTTGGGCTACTTTGTGTTAATTTTGGGCTACTTTGGGCTACTTTGGGTTGATTTTGGGCTACTTTGGGCTATTTTGGGTTAATTTTGGGTTGATTTTGGGCTATTTTGGTGCAATTTTGGGCAATTTTGGTGCAATTTTGGGCTATTTTGGGTTAATTTTGGGCTACTTTGGGCTAGTTTGGGTTAATTTGGGCTATTTTGGGTTAATTTTGGGCAATTTTGGGCTACTTTGGGCTATTTTGGGTTAATTTTGGGCTACTTTGGGTTGATTTTAGTGCAATTTTTTGCTCTTTTTTTGCTATTTTGAACCTTTCTCTGTTCATTTTGGGGGTCCCTGACCCGAATTTCGGGGGGTTCCCCCCCCCCCCAATCTCTCCCCTCCCCCCCCCAGACTGCCGGAGCCCCGACAGCTCGAGCGCCGCCTCCCCTCCCCCCCCCGCCCCTCCCCCCCCCGCCATGGGGTCCCCCCTGGGCCCCTCCCCCCCCGCTTTGGGCTCCCCGGGGCTGGCCCCGCCCCCCGCGCTGGGACCCCCCTTCCTGGGGACACCCCAAAACCTGGGGTACGGGACCGGCAGCAGCACACAGGTGAGAGGAAAAAAAATGGGAATTTTGGGGGAAAAATGGGGATTTTCGGGGAAAAATGGGGGGTTTGGGAAAAAAAATGGGATTTTTAGGAAAAAAAATGGGATTTTTAGGTGAAAAAATGGGATTTTTATGGGTAAAAATGTGAATTTTAGGGGAAAAAATGGGACTTTTAGGTGAAAAAATGGGGTTTTTATGTAAAAAAATGGGATTTTTATGTGAAAAAATGGGATTTTTATAGGTAAAAATGTGAATTTTGGGGGAAAAAATGGGATTTTTTGGGGGAAAAAATGGGGCTTTTGGAAGGGAAAAACGGGATTTTGGGGGGAAAAAATGGGATTTTGGGAAAAAAAATGGGAATTTTGGGGATTTTTGGGGAAAAAAAATGGGAATTTTAGAAAAATATATGGGATTTTTAGGTGAAAAAATGGGAATTTTAGGGGAAAAAATGGGGGTTTTAGGGGAAAAAATGGGGGTTTTGGGAAAAAAATGGGAATTTTGGGGATTTTTGGGGAAAAAAATGGGATTTTTAGGGGAAAAAATGGGGACTTTTTGGTAATAAAATGGGATTTTTTGTTATAAAATGGGAATTTGGGTTTATAAAATGGGATTTTTGGGGTATAAAATGGGATTTTGGGGTAAATGATGGGATCCCCGTTCCTGGGGACACCCCAAAACCTGGGATACGGGACCGGCAGCAGCACACAGGTGAGAGGAAAAAAAATGGGAATTTTGGGGGAAAAATGGGGATTTTGGGAAAAAAATGGGGGGTTTGGGAAAAAAAATGGGATTTTTAGAAAAAAAATGGGATTTTTAGAAAAAAAAATGGGATTTTTAGAAAAAAAAATGGGGTTTTTAGGGGAAAAAATGGGATTTTTAGGTGAAAAAATGGGATTTTTGGGAAAAAAAATGGGAATTTTGGGGATTTTTGGGGAAAAAAATGGGATTTTTAGGGGAAAAAATGGGGACTTTTTGGTAATAAAATGGGATTTTTTGTTATAAAATGGGTTTTTGGTATAAAATGGGATTTTTTGTTATAAAATGGGAATTTGGGTTTATAAAATGGGATTTTTGGGGTATAAAAAGGGATTTTGGGGTAAATGATGGGATCCCCCTTCCTGGGGACACCCCAAAACCTGGGCTACGGGACCGGCAGCAGCGCCCAGGGGAGAGGAAAAAATGGGATTTGGGGGAAAAAATGGGATTTTGGGGATTTTTGAGGAAAAAAAATGGGAATTTTAGGTGAAAAAATGGGATTTTTAGGAAAAAAAATGGGATTTTTAGGTGAAAAAATGGGATTTTTAGGTGAAAAAATGGGATTTTTGGGAAAAAAAATGGGAATTTTGGGGATTTTTGGGGAAAAAAATGGGATTTTTAGGGGAAAAAATGGGGACTTTTTGGTAATAAAATGGGATTTTTTGTTATAAAATGGGTTTTTGGTATAAAATGGGATTTTTTGTTATAAAATGGGAATTTGGGTTTATAAAATGGGATTTTTGGGGTATAAAATGGGATTTTGGGGTAAATGATGGGATCCCCCTTCCTGGGGACACCCCAAAACCTGGGGTACGGGACCGGCAGCAGCGCCCAGGGGAGAGGAAAAAAAATGGGAATTTTGGGGGTTTGGGGAAAAAAAATGGGATTTTTGGGGATTTTTGGGGAAAAAAAATGGGAATTTTAGAAAAAAAAATGGGATTTTTAGGTGAAAAAATGGGATTTTTAGGTGGAAAAATGGGATTTTTAGGAAAAAAAATGGGATTTTTTGGTAATAAAATGGGATTTTGGGGGGAAAAAGGGGGTTTTGGGAAAAAAAATGGGAATTTTAGAAAAAAAATGGGGTTTTTAGGTGAAAAAATGGGATTTTTTGGGGAAAAAATGGGATTTTTATGTAAAAAAATGGGATTTTTATGGGTAAAAATGTGAATTTTATGGGAAAAAATGGGATTTTTTGGGGAAAAAATGGGGATTTGGGAGGGAAAAATGGGATTTTAGGTGAAAAAATGGGATTTTGGGAAAAAAAAATTGGAATTTTGGGGATTTTTAGGGAAAAAAATGGGATTTTTAGAAAAAAAATGGGATTTTTAGGTGAAAAAATGGGGTTTTAGGGGAAAAAATGGGGGTTTTAGGGGTAAAAATGTGAATTTTAGGGGAAAAAATGGGGTTTTGGGGGGAAAAAAAGGGGTTTTTAGAAAAAAAAATGGGATTTTATGGGAAAAAAATGGGGTTTTTTGGGCAAAAATGTGAATTTTAGGGGAAAAAATGGGATTTTTAGAAAAAAATGGGGGTTTTAGATGAAAAATCGGGATTTTTATGTAAAAAAATGGGATTTTTATGGGTAAAAATGTGAATTTTAGGGGAAAAAATGGGGTTTTGAGGGGAAAAAAAGGGGTTTTTATGGGAAAAAATGGGATTTTTAGGGGGAAAAAAAGGGATTTTTTGATAAAAAATGGGAATTTTTAGCATTAAAGTGGGAATTTTTGGTGAAAAAATGGGATTTTTGGGGGAAAAAATGGGAATTTGGGAGGGAAAAAAGGGATTTTTAGGTGAAAAAATGGGTTTTTTATGTAAAAAAATGGGATTTTTGTGGGTAAAAATGTGAATTTTAGGGGAAAAAGTGGGATTTTTAGGAAAAAAAATGGGATTTTTAGGGGAAAAAAATGGGAATTTTGGGTGGAAAAATGGGGTTTTTGGGGGTAAATGATGGGATCTGCCCTGGGGACACCCCAAAACCTGGGGTACGGAACCGGCAGCAGCACCCAGGTGAGAGGAAAAAATGGGAATTTGGGGGAAAAATGGGGATTTTGGGGATTTTTGGGGAAAAAAATGGGAATTTTAGGTGAAAAAATGGGATTTTTATGTGAAAAAATGGGATTTTTTGGTAATAAAATGGGATTTTTATGGGAAAAAATTGGAATTTTTTAGGATAAAAATGGGATTTTGGGGGGGGAAATGGGGTTTTGGGGGGAAAAAATGGGGATTTTGGGAAAAAAATTGGGATTTTTAGAAAAAAATGGGATTTTTAGGGGAAAAAATGGGGTTTTGGGAGGGAAAAATGGAGTTTTTGGGAAAAAAATGGGAATTTTGGGGATTTTTGGGGAAAAAAAAGGGATTTTTAGAAAAAAAATGGGGTTTTTAGAAAAAAAATGGGATTTTTAGGTGAAAAATGTGAATTTTAGGGGAAAAAATGGGGTTTTTGGGAAAAAATGGGAATTTTGGGGATTTTTGGGAAAAAATGGGATTTTTATGTAAAAAAATGGGATTTTTATGGGTAAAAATGTGAATTTTAGGGGAAAAAATGGGGTTTTGGGGGGAAAAAATGGGGTTTTTAGGAAAAAAATGGGATTTTATGGGAAAAAATGGGGTTTTTTGGGTAAAAATGTGAATTTTAGGGGAAAAAATGGGATTTTTAGAAAAAAAATGGGGTTTTTAGGTGAAAAATCGGGATTTTTATGTAAAAAAATGGGATTTTTATGGGTAAAAATGTGAATTTTAAAGGAAAAAATGGGGTTTTTAGAAAAAAAATGGGGTTTTTAGGTGGAAAATGTGAATTTTAGGTGAAAAAATGGGATTTTTGGGAAAAAAATGTGAATGTTGGGGATTTTTAGGGGAAAAAATGGAGGTTTGGGGGGTTTTGGAAGAAAAAACGGGAATTTTGGGGAAAAAACGGGAATTTTAGAAAAAAGAATGGGATTTTTATGGGAAAAAATGGGGTTTTGGGGGGTAAAAATGTGAATTTTAGGGGAAAAAATGGGATTTTTTTGAAAAAAAATGGGATTTTTGGGAAAAAAATGGGATTTTTATGGGTAAAAATGTGAATTTTAGGGGAAAAAATGGGGTTTTTAGAAAAATAAAATGGGATTTTTAGGTGAAAAAATGGGATTTTTAAGGGAAAAATGAGATTTTTATTTAAAAAAGATGGGATTTTTATGGGTGAAAATGTGAATTTTAGAAAAAAAAGTGGGGTTTTTACGTGAAAAAATGGGATTTTTAGGGGAAAAAATGGGATTTTTATGTAAAAAAATGGGATTTTTAGGGGAAAAAATGGGGTTTTGGGGGGTTTTGGAAGAAAAAACGGCAATTTTAGGGAAAAAATGGGAATTTTAGAAAAAAAAAGGGATTTTTATGGGAAAAAATGGGGTTTTGGGGATTTTGGCCCATTTTTCCCGGGATTTTGGCCCATTTTTCCCGGGATTTCACCCATTTCTCCCCAGCTTTGCCTCCGATTCCCGCCCCGCGTTTCCCCCCCGGAATTCCTGGATTTTCCCCCCAGAATTCCCTGATTTTTCCCCCCACAATTCCCTGATATTTTCCCCCTGGAATTCCCGGATTTCCCCCCATAATTCCCATATTTTTCCCCCCACAATTCCCAGATTTTTCCCCATAATTCCCTGATTTTCCCCCCAGAATTCCCAGATTTCTCCCCCTGGAATTCCCAGATTTCCCCCCACAATTCCCAGACATTTCCCCCCCAGAATTCCTGGATTTCCCCCCTGAAATTCCCTGATATTTTCCCCCTGGAATTCCCAGATTTTTCCCCCCACAATTCCCTGATATTTTCCCCCCACAATTCCCTGGTATTTCCCCCCACAATTCCCTTTTTTTCCCTGGAATTCCCAGATTTTCCCCCCAGAATTCCCGGATTTTTCCCCTGAAATTCCCAGATTTCCCCCACAATTCCCAGACATTTCCCCCCCGGAATTCCCGGATTTTCCCCCGGAATTCCCGGAATTTTCCCCTTTTTCCCGCAGATGGGCTCGGCGCTGCCGCTGGCGCTGGGGGGCGGCTCCGAGGACGTGAAGCCCCCGCTGGGAATTCGGGGTCCCCCCAATAATCCCAACATTCCCAATAATCCCAATATTCCCAGTAATCCCAATATTCCCAGTATTCCCAGTATTCCCAACAATCCCTGCGCCCCCCACGGCCCCGGGAAGCGCCTGTGCGCCATCTGCGGGGATCGCTCCTCCGGTGAGTGCCGGGAATAAAACAACAACGACGGGATTTGGGGGAAAAAATGGGATTTGGGATTTGGGGTGGGAAAACCCGGGATTTGGGATGAAAAAAAATGGGATTTGGGGGAAAAAAAATGGGATTTTGGGGGGAAAAACACCGGGATTTGAGGGGAAAAAACAATGGGATTTGGGGTGGGAAAAAAAACGGAATTTGGGGGAAAAAACCCAGATTTGGGATAAAAAACCTGGGATTTGGGATAAAAAAAATGGGATTTGGGGGAAAAAAACTGGGATTTTGGATTTGGGGTGGGAAAAAAAACGGGATTTGGGGGAAAAAAAATGGGATTTGGGATGGGAAAAAAATGGGATTTGGGGGGAAAAAAATGGGATTTGGGATTTGGGATGGGAAAAAATGGGATATGGGATGGGAAAAAATGGGATTTGGGGGAAAAAACAACGGGATTTGGGGGGAAAAAAAGGGGTTCGGGGGAAAAAAACTGGGATTTGGGGGAAAAAACAACGGGATTTGGGATTTGGGATGGGAAAAAAATGGGATTTGGGATTTGGGATGGGAAAAAAATGGGATTTGGGGGAAAAAAAATGGGATTTGGGATTTGGGGTGGGAAAAAAATGGGATTTGGGGGAAAAAAAATGGGATTTGGGGGAAAAAAAATGGGATTTGGGAGAAAAAAAATGGGATTTGGGATGGGAAAACCAGGATTTGGGATGGAAAAATGGGATTTGGGGGAAAAAATGGGATTTGGGATGGGAAAAAATGGGATTTGGGATGGGAAAAAAAATGGGATTTGGGATGGAAAAAAATGGGATTTGGGATGGAAAAAAATGGGATTTGGGGGAAAAAAAATGGGATTTTGGGGGGAAAAAATGGGATTTGGGGGAAAAAATGGGATTTGGGATTTGGGATGGGAAAAAAAACGGGATTTGGGGGAAAAAACCCCAGATTTGGGGAAAAAACAATGGGATTTGGGATATGGGATGAAAAACTGGGATTTGGGATTTGGGGTGGGAAAAAAAACGGGATTTGGGGAAAAAACAACGGGATTTGGGATTTGGGATAGGAAAAAAAAAACGGGATTTGGGGAAAAAACCCAATTTGGGATGGGAAAAAACTGGGATTTGGGGGAAAAAACAATGGGATTTGGGATAAAAAACCTGGGATTTGGGGGAAAAAACAATGGGATTTGGAGGGAAAAAACAATGGGATTTGGGGGAAAAAACAATGGGATTTGGGGGAAAAAACAATGGGATTTGGGGGAAAAAAATGGGATTTGGGATTTGGGGTGGGAAAAAAAATGGGATTTGGGATAAAAAACCTGGGATTTGGGGAAAAAAAAATGGGATTTTGGGGGAAAAAACCCAGATTTGGGATAAAAAACCCGGGATTTGGGGGAAAAAAAATGGGATTTGGGATTTGGGATTTGGGATTTGGGATGGGAAAAACAACGGGATTTGGGGGGAAAGCAATGGGATTTGGGGGGAAAAACCCAGATTTGGGATAAAAAACCTGGATTCGGGGGAAAAAAATGGGATTTGGGATTTGAGGTGGGAAAAAAAACGGGATTTGGCGGAAAAAACCCACATTTGGGATAAAAAACCTGGGATTTGGGGGAAAAAAAACGGGATTTGGGATTCGGGATGGGAAAAAAAACCGGGATTTGGGATGGGAAAAGCAATGGGATTTGGGATAAAAAACTGGGATTTGGGAGAAAAATCCCAGATTTGGGATAAAAAACCTGGGATTTGGGATAAAAAACGCGGGATTTGGGGGAAAAAAAATGGGATTTGGGATTTGGGATGGGAAAAGCAACGGGATTTGGGATAAAAAACTGGGATTTGGGATTAAAAAAAATGGGATTTGGGATAAAAACCCTGGGATTTGGGGGGGAAAACACCGAGATTTGGGATTTGGGATGGGAAAAAAATCTGGGATTTGGGATGGGAAACTGGGATTTGGGATTTGGGGTGGGAAAAAAAACGGGATTTGGGGGAAAAACAGCGGGATTTGGGGTGGGAAATCTGGGAGGGTTTTCCCAGGTGGATTTTGGGTCAATTTTGGGTCAATTTCATTGGATTTTGCTCCATTTTGGGTCAATTTTGGGTCAATTTTCCCAATTTTCGCTGCAATTTTCCCGATTTTTCCTGGGATTTTTTGGGATTCCTTTGGAATTCCCAATCCCAGGAGAACATTCCATAATTTTAATCCATAATTTCAATTTGAGAGTTTTCCCAGGTGGATTTTGGGGCAATTTTGGGTCAATTTGGTGCCGATTTCGCTCCATTTTTGGCGAAATTTGACCAATTTTGGGCCAATTTTCCCAATTTTTCCTGGAATTTTTTGGGATTCCTTTGGAATTCCCAATCCCAGGAAAACATTCCAGGATTCCCATCCCTGAGAGCTTCCCCAGGTGGATTTTGGGTCAATTTGGTGCCGATTTCGCTCCGTTTTGGGTCAATTTTCATCATTTCTGGGCCGATTTTCGTCATTTCTGGGCCGATTTTCCCAGTTTTTTCTGGGATTTTTCGGGATTCCTTTGGAATTCCCAATCCCAGGAGAACATTCCATAATTTTAATCCATAATTTTAATTTGAGAGTTTTCCCAGGTGAATTTTGGGGCAATTTTGGGTCAATTTGGTGCCGATTTCGCTCCATTTTTGGCCAAATTTGACCAATTTTGGGCCAATTTTCCCAATTTTTCCCGGGATTTTTTGGGATTCCTTTGGAATTCCCAATCCCAGGAAAACATTCCAGGATTCCCATCCCTGAGAGCTTCCCCAGGTGGATTTTGGGTCAATTTTGGGTCAATTTGGTGCCCATTTCGCTCCATTTTGGCTCAATTTTGGCTGATTTTGGGTCAATTTTCCCAATTTTCGCTGCAATTTTCCCGATTTTTCCCGGGAATTTTTTGGGATTCCTTTGGAATTCCCAATCCCATGAGAACATTCCATAATTTTAATCCACAATTTCAATTTGAGAGTTTTCCCAGGTGGATTTTGGATCAATTTTGGGTCAATTTGGTGCCGATTTTGCTCCATTTTTGGGCCAAATTTTCCCAATTTTGGGCCAATTTTCCTGATTTTTCCCAGGATTTTTTGGGATTCCTTTGGAATTCCCAATCCCAGGAAAACATTCCAGGATTCCCATCCCTGAGAGCTTCCCCAGGTGGATTTTGGGGCAATTTTGGGTCAATTTGGTGCCGATTTCGCTCCATTTTGGGTCAATTTGGGTCAATTTTCCCATTTTTTGCTGTGATTTTCCCAATTTTTCCTGCAATTTTCCCAATTTTTCCCGGAATTTTTTGGGATTCCTTTGGAATTCCCAATCCCAGGAGAAAATTCCATAATTTTAATCCATAATTTCAATTTGAGAGTTTTCCCAGGTGGATTTTGGGTCAATTTTGGGTCAATTTGGTGCCGATTTCGCTCCATTTTTGGCCAAATTTGGGTCAATTTTGGGGCAATTTTCCCAATTTTTCTTGGAATTTTTTGGGATTCCTTTGGAATTCCCAATCCCAGGAAAACATTCCAGGATTCCCATCCCTGAGAGCTTCACCAGGTGGATTTTGGGGCAATTTTGGCTCAATTTGGTGCCAATTTTGCTCCATTTTGGGCCAAATTTGACCAATTTTGGGGCAATTTTCCCAATTTTGTGTCAATTTTCCCAATTTTTCCTGGGATTTTTTGGGATTCCTTTGGAATTCCCAATCCCAGGAAAACATTCCAGGATTCCCATCCCTGAGGGCTTCACCAGGTGGATTTTGGGTCAAGTTTGGGTCAATTTTGGGTCTAATTTGTCGCATTTTGGGTCAATTTTGGGTCAATTTTCCCAATTTTCGCTGCAATTTTCCCAATTTTTCCCGGGATTTTTTGGGATTCCTTTGGAATTCCCAATCCCAGGAGAACATTCCATAATTTTAATCCATAATTTCAATTTGAGAGTTTTCCCAGGTGGATTTTGGGTCAATTTTGGGTCAATTTCACTCCATTTTGAGCCAATTTTCATCATTTTTGGGTCAATTTTCGTCATTTCTGGGCCGTTTTTCGTCGTTTTTTTCCCGTTTTTTTCCCATTTTTCCCGGGATTCCCTCCGGAATTTTTCCCCTCTGGAATTCCAGGCAAGCACTACGGCGTTTCCAGCTGTGAGAGCTTCTCCAGGTGGATTTTGGGTCAATTTTGGGTCGATTTGGTGCCGATTTCGTTCCAATTTTGGGTCAATTTTGGCTGATTTGGGTCAATTTTCCCAATTTTTCCTGGAATTTTTCGGGATTCCTTTGGAATTCCCAATCCCAGGAAAACATTCCAGGATTCCCATCCCTGAGAGCTTCCCCAGGTGGATTTTGGGGCAATTTTGGGTCAATTTGGTGCCAATTTGGTTCCAATTTTGGGTGAATTTTGGCTGATTTTGGGTCAATTTTCCCAATTTTCGCTGCGAATTTCCCAATTTTTCCTGGGATTTTTTGGGATTCCTTTGGAATTCCCAATCCCAGGAGAACATTCCATAATTTTAATCCACAATTTTAATTTGAGGGTTTTCCCAGGTGGATTTTGGGGCAATTTTGGTTCAATTTGGTGCCGATTTCGCTCCATTTTTGGCCAAATTTTCCCAATTTTGGGCCAATTTTCCTGATTTTTCCTGGAATTTTTTGGGATTCCTTTGGAATTCCCAATCCCAGGAAAACATTCCAGGATTCCCATCCCTGAGAGCTTCCCCAGGTGGATTTTGGGTCAATTTTGGCTCAATTTGGTGCCAATTTGGTTCCGATTTTGGGTGAATTTTGGCTGATTTTGGGTCAATTTTCCCAATTTTCGCTGTGATTTTCCCGATTTTTCCTGGGAATTTTTTGGGATTCCTTTGGAATTCCCAATCCCAGGAGAACATTCCATAATTTTAATCCATAAATTCAATTTGAGGGTTTTCCCAGGTGGATTTTGGGTCAATTTTGGGTCGATTTGGTGCCGATTTCGCTCCAATTTTGGGTGAATTTTCCCAATTTTGGGCCGATTTTCCCGATTTTTCCCGGAATTTTTCCTGGGATTCCTTTGGAATTCCCAATCCCAGGAAAACATTCCAGGATTCCCATCCCTGAGAGCTTCACCAGGTGGATTTTGGGGCAATTTTGGTTCAATTTGGTGCCGATTTCGTTCCAATTTTGGGTGAATTTTGGCTGATTTTGGGTCAATTTTCCCAATTTTCGCTGCAATTTTCCCGATTTTTCCTGGGAATTTTTTGGGATTCCTTTGGAATTCCCAATCCCAGGAGAACATTCCATAATTTTAATCCATAAATTCGAGAGTTTTCCCAGGTGGATTTTGGTTCAATTTGGTGCCGATTTCGCTCCATTTTGGGCCAAATTTGACCAATTTTGGGCCAATTTTCCCGATTTTTCCCGGAATTTTTCCTGGGATTCCTTTGGAATTCCCAATCCCAGGAAAACATTCCAGGATTCCCATCCCTGAGAGCTTCACCAGGTGGATTTTGGGGCAATTTTGGGTCAATTTTGGATCAATTTGGTGCCGTTTTGCTCCATTTTGGGTCAATTTTGTGTCAATTTTCCCAATTTTCGCTGCAATTTTCCCGATTTTTCCTGGGAATTTTTTGGGATTCCTTTGGAATTCCCAATCCCAGGAAAACATTCCAGGATTCCCATCCCTGAGAGCTTCCCCAGGTGGATTTTGGGGCAATTTTGGCTCAATTTGGTGCCAATTTGGTTCCAATTTTGGGTGAATTTTGGCTGATTTTGGGTCAATTTTCCCAATTTTCGCTGCAATTTTCCCAATTTTTCACCGGGAATTTTTTGGGATTCCTTTGGAATTCCCAATCCCAGGAGAACATTCCATAATTTTAATCCATAATTTTAATTTGAGGGTTTTCCCAGGTGGATTTTGGGTCAATTTTGGGTCAATTTGGTGCCGATTTCGCTCCATTTTGGGCCAAATTTGACCAATTTTGGGCCAATTTTCCCAATTTTTCCTGGAATTTTTTGGGATTCCTTTGGAATTCCCAATCCCAGGAAAACATTCCAGGATTCCCATCCCTGAGAGCTTCACCAGGTGGATTTTGGGTCGATTTTGGGTCAATTTGGTGCCGATTTCGCTCCATTTTGAGCCAATTTTCATCATTTTTGGGCCGTTTTTCGTCATTTCTCGGCCGTTTTTCCTCGTTTTTTTCCCGTTTTTTTCCCGTTTTTCCCGGGATTCCCTCCGGAATTTTTCCCCTCTGGAATTCCAGGCAAGCACTACGGCGTTTCCAGCTGTGAGAGCTTCTCCAGGTGGATTTTGGGGCAATTTTGGGTCAATTTGGTGCCAATTTCGTTCCAATTTTGGGTCAATTTTGGGCCAATTTTCCCGATTTTTCCTGGAATTTTTCCTGGGATTCCTTTGGAATTCCCAATCCCAGGAGAACATTCCATAATTTTAATCCACAATTTCAATTTGAGAGTTTTCCCAGGTGGATTTTGGGTCAATTTTGGGTCAATTTGGTGCCGATTTTGCTCCATTTTTGGGCCAAATTTTCCCAATTTTGGGCCAATTTTCCCAATTTTTCCCAGGATTTTTGGGATTCCTTTGGAATTCCCAATCCCAGGAAAACATTCCAGGATTCCCATCCCTGAGAGCTTCCCCAGGTGGATTTTGGGTCAAGTTTGGTTCAATTTGGTTCCGATTTTGGGTGAATTTTGGCTGATTTTGGGTCAATTTTCCCAATTTTCGCTGCAATTTTCCCGATTTTTCCCAGAATTTTTTGGGATTCCTTTGGAATTCCCAATCCCAGGAGAACATTCCATAATTTTAATCCACAATTTCAATTTGAGAGTTTTCCCAGGTGGATTTTGGGTCAATTTTGGGTCAATTTGGTGCAGATTTCGCTCCAATTTTGGCCAAATTTGACCAATTTTGGGCCAATTTTCCCGATTTTTCCTGGAATTTTTTGGGATTCCTTTGGAATTCCCAATCCCAGGAAAACATTCCAGGATTCCCATCCCTGAGAGCTTCCCCAGGTGGATTTTGGGGCAATTTTGGGTCAATTTTGGCTCAATTTGGTGCCAATTTTGGGTCAATTTTGGCTGATTTTGGGTCAATTTTCCCAATTTTCGCTGCAATTTTCCCAATTTTTCCTGGGATTTTTTGGGATTCCTTTGGAATTCCCAATCCCAGGAGAACATTCCATAATTTTAATCCACAATTTTAATTTGAGAGTTTTCCCAGGTGGATTTTGGGTCAATTTTGGGTCAATTTGGTGCCGATTTCGCTCCATTTTGGGTCAATTTTGGGCCAATTTTCCCAATTTTTCCTGGAATTTTTCGGGATTCCTTTGGAATTCCCAATCCCAGGAAAACATTCCAGGATTCCCATCCCTGAGAGCTTCACCAGGAGGATTTTGGGGCAATTTTGGGTCAATTTTGGGTCTAATTTGTCGCATTTTGGGTCAATTTGGGTCAATTTGGGTCAATTTTCCCAATTTTCGCTGCGAATTTCCCAATTTTTCCTGAGATTTTTTGGGATTCCTTTGGAATTCCCAATCCCAGGAGAACATTCCAGGATTCCCATCCCTGAGAGCTTCACCAGGTCGATTTTGGTTCAATTTGGTGCCAATTTCGCTCCATTTTGAGCCAATTTTCATCATTTCTGGGCCGTTTTTCGTCATTTCTGGGCCGTTTTTCCTCGTTTTTTTCCCGTTTTTTCCCGTTTTTCCCGGGATTCCCTCCGGAATTTTTCCCCTCTGGAATTCCAGGCAAGCACTACGGCGTTTCCAGCTGTGAGGGCTGCAAGGGCTTCTTCAAGAGGACGATCAGGAAGGACCTGACCTACACCTGCCGCGACAACCGCGAGTGCGTGGTGGACAAACGGCAGCGCAACCGCTGCCAGTACTGCCGCTACCAGAAGTGCCTGGCCACCGGCATGAAACGGGAGGGTGAGGCACTGGGAGGGACTGGGATGGACTGGGAGGGAACTGGGAGGGACTGGGAGGGGGTTTGGGGGAAAAACGGGGAGAAAATCCGGTGAAAAACGGGGAAGAAATGGCCAAAAAGCGGCAAAAAAACGGCAAAAAAACGGAAAAAAATGAGCGGTTTTGGGAGAAAATGTGTGGGAAATGGGGATTTGGGGATACTGGGATGGACTGGGAGGGAACTGGGATGGACTGGGAGGGAACTGGGAGGGACTGGGAGGGACTGGGAGGGGGTTTGGGGAAAAAATCCGGTGAAAAACGGGGAAAAAATGGAGTTTTTAGGGCAAAAATGGTGGGAAATGATGGAGAAATGGGGATTGGGGGATACTGGGATGGACTGGGATGGACTGGGATGGACTGGGAGGCACTGGGATGGACTGGGAGGGAACTGGGATGGACTGGGATGGACTGGGAGGGACTGGGAGGGAACTGGGATGGACTGGGAGGGACTGGGAGGGAACTGGGAGGGACTGGGATGCACTGGGAGGGAACTGGGATGGACTGGGATGGACTGGGAGGGACTGGGAGGGAACTGGGATGGAACTGGGATGGAACTGGGATGGAACTGGGATGGAACTGGCCACCGGCATGAAATGGGAGGGTGAGGCACTGGGAGGGACTGGGATAAACTGGGAGGGACTGGGAGGGGGTTTGGGGAAAAAACGGGGAGAAAATCCGGTGAAAAACGGGGAAAAAATGGGAAAAAAATGGCAAAAAAATGGAAAAAATTGAGGGGGTTTGGGAGAAAATGTGTGGGAAATGGGGATTTGGGGATACTGGGAGGGACTGGGAGGGAACTGGGAGGGAACTGGGATGGACTGGGAGGGACTGGGAGGGACTGGGACAAACTGGGAGGGACTGGGAGGGGGTTTGGGGAAAAAACGGGGAAAAAATCCGGTGAAAAACGGGGAAAAAATGGGAAAAAAATGGGGTTTCTAAGGGTGAAAATGTGTGGGAAATGGGGATTTGGGGATACTGGGAGGGACTGGGAGGGACTGGGATGGACTGGGATGGACTGGGAGGGAACTGGGATGGACTGGGAGGGGGTTTGGGGAAAAAATCCGGTGAAAAACGGGGAAAAAATGGAGTTTTTAGGGCAAAAATGGTGGGAAATGATGGAGAAATGGGGATTGGGGGATACTGGGAGGGACTGGGAGGAACTGGGAGGGACTGGGATGGACTGGGAGGGAACTGGAGGGATTGGGATGGACTGGGATGGACTGGGAGGGAACTGGGATGGACTGGGAGGGGGTTTGGGGAAAAAATCCGGTGAAAAACAGGGAAAAAATGGAGTTTTTTGGGTGAAAATGGTGGGAAATGGGGATTTGGGGGATACTGGGATGGACTGGGATGGACTGGGATGGACTGGGAGGGACTGGGATGGACTGGGAGGGAACTGGGATGGACTGGGATGGACTGGGATGAACTGGGATGGACTGGGATGGACTGGGATGAACTGGGATGGACTGGGATGAACTGGGACAGAGATTTCTTTTCCGGGTTTTCCCCATTTTCTCCTATTTTTCCCCCATTTTTTCCCATTTCTCCCTTTTTTTCCCATTTTACCCCCTTTTCCCCCCATTTTCCCCCCATTTTTCCGTTTTTTCCCGTTTTTTTCCCATTTTCCCCCCAATTTTCCTCATTTTCCCCCAATTTTTCCTTTTTTTTTCCCTGTTTATTTTCCATTTTTCCCCCATTTTTTCCCCATTTTTTCCCTGTTTTTTTCCCTGTTTATTTTCCTTTTTTCCCCATTTTTTCCCCATTTTTCCCCATTTTTCACCGTCCCTTTTCCCATTTTTCCCCCCATTTTTCCCATTTTTACCCCAATTTTCCCCATTTTTTCCCTGTTTTTTTCCCTGTTTTTTTTCCATTTTTTCCCCATTTTTCCCCATTTTTCCCCATCCCTTTTCCCCACTTTCCCCCATTTTTCCCCAATTTTCCCCACTTTCCCCCATTTTTCCCCTTTTCCCCCCCTTTTCCCTCCATTTTTCCTTTTTTTTCCCTGTTTATTTTCCATTTTTTCCCCATTTTTTCCCCGTTTTTTCCCTGTTTTTTCCCTGTTTATTTTCCTTTTTTCCCCCCATTTTTTCCCCATTTTTCCCCATTTTTCCCCATTTTTCCCCATCCCTTTTCCCATTTTTACCCCAATTTTCCCCATTTTTTCCCTGTTTTTTTTCCCTGTCTATTTTCCATTTTTCCCCCATTTTTCCCCATTTTTCCCCATTTTTCACCATCCCTTTTCCCATTTTTACCCCAATTTTCCCCATTTTTTCCCTGTTTTTTTCCCTGTTTTTTTTCCATTTTTCCTCCCATTTTTTCCCCATTTTTCCTCATTTTTTACCATCCCTTTTCCTATTTTTCCCCCCATTTTTCCCATTTTTCCCTGTTTTTTTCTGTTTTTTTTCCCCGTTTTTCACTGTCCCTTTTCCCATTTTCCCCCCATTTTTCCCAGTTTTTCACCGTCTCTTTTCCCATTTTTTCCCCCATTTTTTCCCATTTTTCCGTATTTTTTCCTGTTTTTTTTCTCTCTTTTCCCCCCATTTTTTCTTATTTTTCCCCATTTTTTCCCTGTTTTTTTTTCATTTTCCCCCCATTTTTTTCCCATTTTTCCCCATTTTTCCTTATTTTTCCCTGATTTTTTCCATTATTTTCTCCCATTTTTTCCCTGTTTTTTTTCCCCATTTTCCCCCATTTTCCCCCTCCCTTTTCCATGTTTTTCACCCTCCCTTTTCCCGTTTTTCCTGGATTTTCCCATTTCTTCCCCTATTTTTTCCTGCCTTTTTTTTTCCCCATTTTCCCCCGTTTTTCCCCATCCCTTTCCCCCAATTTTCCCCAATTTTCCCCCATTTTTCCCTGTTTTTTTTCCTTTTTTTTCCTGTTTTCCCCTCATTTTCCCCCATTTTCCCCCCCATTATTCACTGATTTTTTCCCTGTTTTTTCACCTTTTTTTCCCATTTTCCCCCCATTTTTTCCTGATTTTTCTCCATTTTCCCCTGGGTTTTTTCCTCATTTTTCCCCCAATTTTTCCATATTTTTCCCCATCTCTTTTCCCATTTTTTCCCCCATTTTTTCCCCATTTTTCCCTATTTTTTCCTGTTTTTTTTCCTCTTTTCCCCCCACTTTTTCCCTGTTTTTTTTCCCATTTTTTTTCCCATTTTTCCCCCCATTTTCCCCCCATTTTTCCCCCATTTTCCCTTATTTTTCCCTGATTTTTTCCATTATTTTCCCCCATTTTTTCCCTGTTTTTTTTCCCCATTTTCCCCCTTTTTCTCCCATTTTCCATAATTTTTCCCCCTCCCTTTTCCATGTTTTTCACCCTCCCTTTTTCCATTTTTCCCAGATTTTCCCCTACTTTTTCCTGTTTTTTTTCCCCATTTTTCCCTGTTTTCCCCCGTCCCTTTTCCCCATTTTTCCCCCAATTTCCCCCAATTTTTCCCTGTTTTTTTTCTTTTTTTTTTTCCTGTTCTCCCCCCATTTTTTCCCATTTTTTTCCCCATTTTTTCCCTGTTTTTTTTTTCATTTTCCCCCCATTTTTTTCCCATTTTTCCCCATTTTTTCCCCATTTTTCCCTGTTTTTTTTTTGTGATTTTTTCCCCATTTTTCCCTGGTTTTTTCCCCATTTTTCACCCTCCCTTTCCCCGTTTTTCCTGGATTTTCCCGTTTCTTCCCCTGTTTTTTCCTGCTTTTTTTTCCCCATTTTCCCCCATTTTTCCCCCATTTTTCCTTATTTTTCCCTGATTTTTTCCATTATTTTCCCCCATTTTTTTCCTGTTTTTTCCCCCATTTTCCCTGGTTTTTCCCCCATTTTCCCCCCATTTTCCCCCATTTTTCCCCTCCCTTTTCCATGTTTTTCACCGTCCCTTTTCCCATTTTTTCCCCCATTTTTTCCCCATTTTTCCCTATTTTTTCCTGGTTTTTTTCCTCTTTTCCCCCCATTTTTTCCCTGTTTTTTTTCCCATTTTTTCCCCATTTTCCCCCCATTTTTCCCCCATTTTTCCTTGTTTTTCCCTGATTTTTTCCATTATTTTCCCCCATTTTTTTCCTGTTTTTTTCCCCCATTTTCCCTGCTTTTTTCCCCATTTTCCCCCCATTTTCCCCCATTTTCCCCCTCCCTTTTCCATGTTTTTCACCCTCCCTTTTTCCCATTTTTCCCCCATTTTTTCCCCATTTTCCCTATTTTTTCCTGTTTTTTTTCCTCTTTTCCCCCCATTTTTCCCCATTTTTCACCGTCCCTTTTCCCATTTTTTCCCCCATTTTTTCCCCATTTTTCCCTATTTTTTCCTGGTTTTTTTCCTCTTTTCCCCCCATTTTTTCCCTGTTTTTTTTCCCATTTTTTCCCCATTTTCCCCCCATTTTTCCCCCATTTTTCCTTAGTTTTCCCTGTTTTTTCTCCTGTTTTTTCCCCCATTTTCCCTGCTTTTTTCCCCATTTTTCCCCCTCCCTTTTCCATACTTTTCCCCATCCCTTTTCCCATTTTCCCCCCATTTTCTCCCATTTTCCCCCCTCCCTTTTCCATGTTTTTCACCCTCCCTTTCCCCGTTTTTCCTGGATTTTCCCGTTTCTTCCCCTATTTTTTCCTGCTTTTTTTTTCCCCATTTTCCCCCATTTTTCCTTATTTTTCCCTGATTTTTTCCATTATTTTCCCCCATTTTTTCCCTGTTTTTTTTCCCCATTTTCCCCATTTTCCCCATTTTCCCCCATTTTTCCCCCTCCCTTTTCCATGTTTTTCCCCATCCCTTTTCCCATTTTTCCCCATTTTCCCCCTATTTTTCCCCTGATTTTTCCCCATTTTTTCCCTGTTTTTTTTTCATTTTTCCCCCATTTTTTCCCCATTTTCCCCCTATTTTTCCCCTGATTTTTCCCCATTTTTTCCCTGTTTTTTTTTCATTTTTCCCCCATTTTTTCCCCATTTTTCCCCTATTTTTCCCCTGATTTTTCCCCATTTTTCCCCTATTTTTTTCCTGTTTTTTTCCCCATTTTCCCCCATTTTCCCCCTCCCTTTTCCATGTTTTTCACCCTCCCTTTTCCCGTTTTTCCCGGATTTTTCCAGCCGTGCAGGAGGAGCGGCAGCGGGGCAAGGACAAGGAGGGGGACCCGGAATTTGGGATGGCGCCCAACGAGGAGATGCCGGTGGAGAAACTTCTGGAAGCCGAATTGGCCGTGGAGCCCAAAAGCGACGACGGCGCCGGACCCGGAGGAGCCTCCGTGAGTGGAAATTTGGGAATTTGCTGGAATTTTGGGGGATTTTTTAGGAATTTTTTTTTGAATTTTGGGGGATTTTTTGGGAATTTTTTAGGATTTTTTTTTTAATTTTGGGGGATTTTTTGGGGATTTTTTTGGAATTTTTTGATATTTTTTGGGGGGGAATTTTTGGGATTTTTGGGCGTTTTTTTGGGGATTTTTTAGGAATTATTTTTGCAATTTTGGGGAAATTTTGGGATTTTTGGGGGATTTTTTTGGGATTTTTTAGGAATTATTTTTGCAATTTTGGGGAAATTTTGGGATTTTTGGGGGATTTTTTGGGGGATCTTTTAGGATTTTTTTTTTAATTTTTTTGGAATTTTTGGGTATTTTTGGGATTTTTTTAGGAATTTTTTTGGCATTTTTGGGGATTTATTTTGGAATTATTGGGATTTTTTTAGGATTTTTTTTTTAATTTTGGGGGATTTTTTTTCTGAATTCTTGGGATTTTTGGGGGAATTTTTTTGGAAATTTTGGGATTTTTTCTGACTTTTTTTTAAATTTTTTTGGATTTTTTACAGATTTTTTTTTTAATTTGGGGGATTTTTTTCAGGAATTTTTGGGGATCTTTTAGGATTTTTTAGGATTTTTTTGTAATTTCTGGGATTTTTTTAGGATTTTTTTTTTTAATTTTGGGGGATTTTTGGGGAATTTCTGTGGTTTTTTGGGGGATTTTTTAGGAATTTTTTGTGAATTTTTGGGAAATTTTGGGATTTTTTGTGGGGATTTTTGGGGGATTTTTTGGGGATCTTTTAGGATTTTTTTTTATTTTTTTGGAATTTCTGGGAATTTTTAGGGATTTTTTCTGAATTTTGGGAGAATTTTTGGGGATTTTGGGGATTTTGGGGAATTTTTAGGATTTTTTGGGGATTTTGGGGGGAATTTTTGGGATTTTTTAGGATTTTTTCTCTGGATTTTGGGAATTTTGGGGATTTTGGGGGAATTTTTTGGGGATCTTTTAGGATTTTTTTGGAATTTTTTTTGGAATTTTTTGGGATTTTTTTTTTTTTAAATTTTTTTTTTTAATTTTTGGGGAATTTTTTTGGGATTTTTTTGGATTTTTTTGGAATTTCTGGGAATTTTTAGGGATTTTTTCTGAATTTTGGTGAAATTTTTGGGAATTTTTAGGATCTGGGGAATTTTTAGGATTTGTTTTGAATTTTGGGGGAATTTTTTGGGATTCTTTTTGAATTCTTTTGGAATTTTGGGGAATTTTCTGGGAATTTGGGGAATTTTGGGGGGGATTTTTTTGATTTTTTTTTTCCATTTTTGTGCCAATTTCCACCGGGTTTTTTCCAGGATTTTTCTTTGGGAATTCAGGGATGGGTTTGGGAATTCCGGGAATATCAGGAGGGATCTCAAATTCCCTCAAAATCCTTCGAAAAGGCTCCCAAAATTTGGGGTTTCCCCCCTTTCCCACCCCGATTTTTCCCCATTTTCCGGTTGAGTTCCCCCATTTCCCGTCCGATTTCCACCGGGTTTTTTCCAGGATTTTCCCTTGGGAATTCCGGGATGGGTTTGGGAATTCCGGGAATATCAGGAGGGATCTCAAATTCCCTCAAAATCCTTCGAAAAGGCTCCCAAAATTTGGGGTTTGCCCCCATTCCCACCCCGATTTTTCCCCATTTTCCAGTTGAGTTTCCCCATTTCCCGTCCGATTTCCACCGGGTTTTTTCCAGAATTTTTCCTTGGGAATTCTGGGATGGGTTTGGGATTTCCAGGAATATCAGGAAAGGTTCCAATTTTCCCCAAAATCCTCCAGGAAGGTTCCCAAAATTTGGGATTTTCCCCCATTCCCACCCCGATTTTTCCCCATTTTCCAGTTGAATTTCCCCTTTTTTGTGCCAATTTCCACCGGGTTTTTTCCAGGATTTTCCCTTGGGAATTCTGGGATGGGTTTGGGAATTCCGGGAATATCAGGAAAGGTTCCAATTTTCCCCAAAATCCTCCAGGAAGGTTCCCAAAATTCGGGATTTCGCCCCTTTCCCACCCCGATTTTTCCCCATTTTCCAGTTGAATTTCCCCATTTTTGTGCCAATTTCCGCCGGGTTTTTTCCAGGATTTTTCCCTTGGGAATTCCGGGATGGGTTTGGGAATTCCAGGAATATCAAGAAAGGTTCCAATTTTCCCCAAAATCCTCCAGGAAGGCTCCCAAAATTCGGGGTTTACCCCCATTCCCACCCCGATTTTTCCCCATTTTCCGGTTGAGTTTCCCCATTTTGGTGGCGATTTTTGTCTGGATTTTTCCAGGATTTTTCCTTGGGAATTCCGGGATGGGTTTGGGAATTCCAGGAATAACAGAAGAGGTTCCAATTTTCCCCAAAATCCTCCAGGAAGGTTCCCAAAATTTGGGGTTTTCTCCCTATTCCACCCCGATTTTTCCCCATTATCCGATTGAGTTCCCCCATTTTGGTGGCGATTTTTGTCTGGGTTTTTCCAGGATTTTCCCTTGGGAATTCTGGGATGGGTTTGGGATTTCCAGGAATATCAGGAAAAGTTTCAATTTTCCCCAAAAACCTCCAGGAAAGCTCCCAAAATTTGGGATTTCCCCCCTTTCCCACCCCGATTTTTCCCCATTTTCCAGTTGAGTTCCCCCATTTTCCATCCGATTTCCACCGGGTTTTTTCCAG
This sequence comes from Poecile atricapillus, assembly GCF_030490865.1. Lineage (NCBI taxonomy): Eukaryota > Metazoa > Chordata > Aves > Passeriformes > Paridae > Poecile > Poecile atricapillus. Next base: position 992,502 of record NC_081274.1, on the reverse strand, counting down.
GATTTTTCCTTGGGAATTCCGGGATGGGTTTGGGAATTCCGGGAATATCAGGAGGGATCTCAAATTCCCCCAAAATCCTTCAAAAAGGCTCCCAAAATTTGGGGTTTACCCCCTTTCCCACCCCGATTTTTCCCTATTTTCCAGTTGAGTTTCCCCATTTTTGTGCCAGTTTCCACCGGGTTTTTTCCAGGATTTTTCCTTGGGAATTCTGGGATGGGTTTGGGAATTCCAGGAATATCAAGAAAGCTTTCAGTTTTCCCTAAAATCCTCCAGGAAGGCTCCCAAAATTTGGGATTTCCCCCTATTCCCACCCCGATTTTTCCCCATTTTCTGGTTGAGTTTCCCCATTTTTGTGCCAATTTCCGCCGGGTTTTTTCCAGGATTTTTCCTTGGGAATTCTGGGATGGGTTTGGGAATTCTGGGAATATCAGGAAAGGTTCCAATTTTCCCCAAAATCCTCCAGGAAGGCTCCCAAAATTTGGGATTTTCCCCCATTCCCACCCCGATTTTTCCCTATTTTCCGGTTGAGTTTCCCCATTTTTGTGCCAATTTCCACCGGGTTTTTTCCAGGATTTTCCCTTGGGAATTCCGGGATGGGTTTGGGAATTCCGGGAATATCAGCAGGGATCTCAAATTCCCCCAAAATCCTTCAAAAAGGCTCCCAAAATTTGGGGTTTACCCCCATTCCCACCCCGATTTTTCCCCATTTTCCAGTTGAGTTTCCCCATTTTGGTGGCGATTTTTGTCTGGATTTTTCCAGGATTTTTCCTTGGGAATTCCGGGATGGGTTTGGGAATTCCGGGAATATCAGGAAAGGTTCCAATTTTCCCCAAAATCCTCCAGGAAGGCTCCCAAAATTTGGGGTTTCCCCCCTTTCCCACCCCGATTTTTCCCTATTTTCCGGTTGAGTTCCCCCATTTCCCGTCTGATTTCCACCGGGTTTTTTCCAGGATTTTCCCTTGGGAATTCCGGGATGGGTTTGGAAATTCCGGGAATATCAGGAGGGATCTCAAATTCCCCCAAAATCCTCCAGGAAGGCTCCCAAAATTTGGGATTTCCCCCTATTCCCACCCTGATTTTTCCCCATTTTCCGGTTGAGTTTCCCCATTTTGGTGGCGATTTTTGTCTGGATTTTTCCAGGATTTTTCCTTGGGAATTCTGGGATGGGTTTGGGAATTCCGGGAATATCAGGAAAGGTTCCAATTTTCCCCAAAATCCTCCAGGAAGGCTCCCAAAATTTGGGATTTACCCCCATTCCCACCCCGATTTTTCCCCATTTTCCCTTTGAGTTTCCCCATTTTCCGCCTCGATTTCCCCCATTTCCCGTCCGATTTCCGCCGGGTTTTTTCCAGGATTTTTCCCTTGGGAATTCCGGGATGGGTTTGGGAATTCTGGGAATGTTGGGGGGGGTCTCAATTTGCCCCGAAATCGCCCCAAATTCAGCCCAATGACCCGGTGACCAACATCTGCCAGGCGGCCGACAAGCAGCTCTTCACCCTCGTCGAGTGGGCCAAGAGGGTCCCCCACTTCTCGGGGCTCCCCTTGGACGACCAGGTCATCCTGCTCCGGGCAGGTCAGGAGGAATTCTGGGAATTCTGGGGAGTTTGGGAATTTTTTGGGAATTTTTTGGGAATTTTTGGGAATTTGGGGGAATTTTGGGGAATTTTTGGGGGATTTTTTGGGGTATTTTTAGGGGTTTTGGGGTGGTTATAATGGGATTTTAAGGGGTTATAATGGGAATTTTTTGGGATTTCAGGGTGGGTTTGGGAATTTTGGGGAGGATTTTGGGAATTTTGGGAATCTTTGGGATTTTTTGGGAATTTTGGGGAATTTTTGGGGATTTTTTGGGGTTTTTTTAGGGGTTTTGGGGTGATTATAATGGAATTTTTAGGGTTATAATGGGAATTTTTTAGGAATTTTGGGATGAGTTTGGGAATTTTGGGGGAATTTTGGGAATAGGGGATTTTTTGGAAATTTTTTTGGGAATTTTGGGGAATTTTGGGGAATTTTTTGGGTGATTTTTAGGGGTTTTGGGGTGGTTATAATGGGATTTTTAGGGGTATAATGGGAATTTTTTAGGAATTTTGGGGTGGGTTTGGGAATTTCGGGGGAATTTTGGGAATTTTGGGAATCTTTGGGATTTTTTGGAATTTTTTTGGGAATTTTTTGGAATTTTTTTGGATTTTTTGGGGAATTTTTAGGGGTTTTGGGGTGGTTATAATGGGATTTTAAGGGGTATAATGGGAATTTTGGGGTGGGTTTGGGAACTTTTGGGAGGATTTTGGGAATTTTTGGAATTTTTTTGGAATTTTTTGGGGATTTTTTGGAATTTTGGGGGAATTTTTGGGGATTTTTTGGGGTATTTTTAGGGGTTTTGGGGTGGTTATAATGGGATTTTTAGGGGTTATAATGGGAATTTTTGGGGGCTTTTGGGGTGGGTTTGGGAATTTCAGGGGAATTTTGGGAATCTGGGATTTTTTGGGAATTTTTGAGAATTTTTGGGAATTTTTGGGGATTTTTTGGGATTTTTTGGGGTATTTTTAGGGGTTTTGGGGTGGTTATAATGGGATTTTAAGGTGTATAATGGGAATTTTTAGGGGACTTTGGGATGGTTTTGGGAATTTTGGGGAGGATTTTGGGAATTTTGGGAATCTTTGGGATTTTTGGGGATTTTTTGGAATTTTTTGGGATTTTGGGGAATTTTTTGGGATTTTTTGGGGTATTTTTTAGGGGTTTTGGGGTGGTTATAATGGGATTTTAAGGGGTATAATGGGAATTTTGGGGTTATAATGGGAATTTTTGGGAGATTTTGGGGTGGGTTTGGGAATTTGGGGGGAATTTTGGGAATCTGGGATTTTTTGGGATTTTTTTTGGAATTTTTTGGGAATTTTTGGGGATTTTCTGGGATTTTTTTTTTAATTTTTAGGGGTTTTGGGGTGGTTATAATGGGATTTTAAGGGGTATAATGGGAATTTTTTGGGATTTCAGGGTGGGTTTGGTAATTTTGGGGCGGATTTTGGGAATTTTGGGAATCTTTGGGATTTTTTTTTAATTTTTTGGGATTTTTTGGGGATATTTTTAGGGGTTTTGGGGTGCTTATAATGGGATTTTTAGGGGTATAATGGGAATTTTTGAGAGATTTTGGGGTGGGTTTGGGAATTTGGGGGGAATTTTGGGAATCTGGGATTTTCTGGAATTTTTTGGGAATTTTGGGGAATTTTGGGGAATTTTTTGGGGATTTTTTGGGGTATTTTTAGGGGTTTTGGGGTGGTTATAATGGGATTTTAAGGGGTTATAATGGGAATTTTGGGGTTATAATGGGAATTTTTTGGGAATTTTGGGATGGGTTTGGGAATTTCAGGGGAATTTTGGGAATCAGGGATTTTTTGGGAATTTTTGGGAATTTTGGGGAATTTTTGGGGGTTTTTTTTTGGGTATTTTTAGGGGTTTTGGGGTGGTTTTAATGCGATTTTTTGGGGGTTATAATGGGAATTTTTGGGGGATTTTGGGATGGGTTTGGGAATTTCGGGAATAGGGGATTTTTTGGGAATTTTTTGGGAATTTTTGGGGATTTTTTGGGGAATTTTGGGAATTTTTGGGAATTTTTAGGAATTTTTTGGGATTTTTTTGGGGATTTTTAGGGGTTATGGGATGGTTATAATGGGATTTTTAGGGGTATGATGGGGATTTTTTAGGAATTTTGGGATGGGTTTGGGAATTTCGGGGGAATTTTGGGAATCAGGGATTTTTTGGGAATTTTTGGGGAATTTTTTGGGAATTTTTGGGAATTTTTGGGGAATTTTGGGGAATTTTGGGGAATTTTTTGGGGATTTTTTTGGGTATTTTTAGGGGTTTTGGGGTGGTTTTAATGGGATTTTAAGAGGTTATAATGGGAATTTTGGGGTGGGTTTGGGAATTTTGGGCGGATTTTGGGAATTTTGGGAATCTTTGGGATTTTTTGGAATTTTTGGGGAATTTTGGGGCATTTTTTGGGATTTTTTTGGGGATGTTTAGGGGTTTTGGGGTGGTTATAATGGGATTTTAAGGGGTTATGATGGGAATTTTGGGGTGGGTTTGGGAACTTTTGGGAGGATTTTGGGAATTTTTTGGGAATTTTGGGAATCTGGGATTTTTTGGGAATTTTTGAGAATTTTTGGGAATTTTTTGGGAATTTTTTGGGAATTTTTTGGTGTTTTGGGGTGGTTTTAATGGGATTTTAAAGTGCATAAAGGGAATTTTTTGGGAATTTTGGGGGGATTTTGGGAATTTTTTAGGAATCTGGGATTTTTTGGGATTTTTTGGGAATTTTTGGCATTTGGGGAATTTTTTTTATAATTTTAGGGTTTTTGGGGTGGTTTAAATGGGATTTTAGGGGATATCTTGGGAATTTTTTGGGAATTTTGGGAGAATTTTTGCATTTTTGGGAATTTTGGGAATTATTTGGGAATTTTGGGAATTTTTTGGGAATTTTGGGGCGTTTTGGGGTGGATTTCGAGGGACATCGTGGGAATTTGGGATGGATTTTGGGAATTTTTGGGAGGATTTGGGAATTTTTAGGAGGATTTGGGAATTTTTGGGGGAATTTCTGGGAATTTTTAGGGAAATTTGGGAATTTTTGGGGAAATTTGGGAATTTTTGGGAGGATTTGGGAATTTTGGGGGGAATTTGGGAATTTTGGGGGAAATTTTTGGAATTTTGGGGGGGATTTTGGGAGTTTTCAGGCGGATTTTTGGAATTTCTGGGGATTTTTAGGGAATTTGGGGGAAATTTTGGGAATTTTTTGGCGGGATTTGGGAATTTTCAGAGATTTTGGGGAATTTGGGATTTTGGGAATTTTTGGGGGATTTTGGGGGGGATTTGGGAATTTTGGGGGGAATTTTGGGAATTCTGGGGGATTTTGGGGGATTTTGGGAATTTTGGGGGGAACTTTTGGGGTTTTGGGGAATTTTGGGGGGAATTTTGGGAATTCTGGGGGATTTTGGGGAATTTTGGGAATTCTGGGCGATTTTGGGGAATTTTGGGGGGATTTTGGGAGGTTTTGGGGGGAATTTCTCTGCAGATTTCCACTCTCTCCCACCCCCAAAAATCCCAAAAAAACCCAAAATTCCCCAAAATTCCTAAAAAACCCCCAAAATTCCCAAAAAATTCCAGACTGAAACAAACTTCTCATCCTCTCCCACCCCAAAAAATTCCATTTTTTTCCCATTTTTTGGTCGTTTTTCCTTGGAATTTCACCAGATTTTCTCCCAAATTTTGGGGTTTTTTGGTGGATTTGGGATCTCTTTTTCCCAAAATCCCAAAAATTCCCAAAAATTCCCAAAAATTCCCAAAAAATTCCAGTCTGGAACAAACTTTTCATCCTCTCCCACCCCAAAAAATTCAATTTTTCTCCCATTTTTTGGTCGTTTTTCCTCGGAATTTCACCGGATTTTTTTCCCAAATTTCGGGGATTTTTTATGGATTTTATTTCTCTTTCCCAAAATCCCAAAAATTCCCAAAAATTCCCAAAAATTCCAGACTGGAACAAACTTCTCATCCTCTCCCACCCCCAAAAATTCCATTTTTTTCCCATTTTTTGTTCGTTTTTCCTCGGAATTTCACCGGATTTTTTCCCAAATTTTGGGTTTTTTTGGTGGATTTGGGATCTCTTTTTCCCAAAATCCCAAAAATTCCCAAAAAATTCCCAAAAATTCCAGGCTGGAACGAGCTTTTGATCCCTTTCCACACCAAAAATTTCGTATTTTTCCCATTTTTTGGTCGTTTTTCCTCGGAATTTCACCGGATTTTTTCCCAAATTTCGGGGATTTTTTATGGATTTTATTTCTCTTTCCCAAAATCCCCGAAATTCCCAAAAATTCCCGGATTTCCAGGCTGGAACGAGCTGCTGATCGCGTCCTTCTCCCACCGCTCCATCGCCGTCAAGGACGGGATCCTTTTGGCCACCGGGCTCCACGTTCACCGCAACAGCGCCCACAGCGCCGGCGTCGGCGCCATCTTCGACAGGTCCGGAATTCCCGGGAATTCCTGGAAAATCCCGGGGCCGGAATTCCCGGAATTCCCAAAAAAAACCCCGGGAAAATCGGCCCAGGGGGGCCCAAAAAATCCCAAAAAATCCCAAAAAATCTCATTTTAATGGGGTAAAAATGGTGGGAATTGGGGGATTTTGGGGATTTTTTGGGAATTCTTGGGATTCCTAAAATTTGGGAATTTTTTGGATTCCAAATTTCCCAAAAATCCCCCAAAAAATTCCAGAAAATTTAAAAAAAAATCTCTCGTAAAATGGATAAAAATGATCGGATTTTTGGGGAATTTTTGGGATTTTGGGGTTGTTCTGGAGGGAATTTTTGGGAATTCTTGGGATTCCTGAAATTTGGGAATTTTATGGATACAGGAATTCCCAGAATTCCCAAAAAAAACCCCGGGAAAATCAGCCCAGATCCCAAAAAATCCCAAAAAATTCCATTTTAATGGGGTAAAAATGGTGGGAATTGGGGATTTTTGGGGATTTTTTGGGAATTTTTGGGATTCCTAAAATTTGGGAATTTTTTTGGATCCCCAAAATCCCAAAAATTTCCAAAAAAATCCCCAAAAATTCCAAAAAATTCCCAGAAAATCCCCAAAAAAATCCCAAAAAAATCCCCCAAGGATTCACCCAAATCCCAAAGAATTCCCAAAAAGTCTCCCTGAGAGAATTCCCTCGGCGCCATCTTCGACAGGTCCGGAATTCCCGGGAATTCCTGGAAAATCCCGGAAAATCCCGGGGCCGGAATTCCCAGAATTCCCAAAAAAAACCCCGGGAAAATCGGCCCAGGGGGGGCCCAAAAAATCCCAAAAAATCTCATTTTAATGGGGTGAAAATGGTGGGAATTGGGGGATTTTTGGGGATTTTTTGGGAATTTTTGGGATTCCCAAAATTTGGGAATTTTTTGGATTCCAAAATTCCCAAAAAATTCCCAAAAAATTCCACTGGGATTCAACCAAAATCCCAAAAAAAATCCCGTTTAAATTGGGTTAAAATGTTGGGAATTGGGGAATTTTTGGGGATTTTTTGGGAATTCTTGGAATTCCTAAAATTTGGGAATTTTCTGAATCCCAAATTCCCAAAAATTCCCAAAAAATCGCACTGAGATTCACCAAAATCCCAAAAAAATCCCTCCTGGATTGGGTAAAAATGCTGGGATTTTTTGGGAATTTTTGGGATTTTTGGGTTGTTCTGGAAGGGTTTTTTGGGAATTCTTGGAATTCCTGAAATTTGGGATTTTTCTGGATCCCAAAATTCCCAAAAATTCCAAAAAATCCCCCAAAAATTGGATAAAAATGATGGGAATTGGGGGATTTTGGGGAATTTTGGGGTCATTCTGGACGGAATTTTTTGGGGAATTTTTGGGAATTTTGGGATTTTTGGGATTTTTGGGAATTTTTGGGATTTCCGGGATTTTTCTGGATCCCAAATTTCCCAAAAATCCCCCCAAAAATTTGGGAAAACTTCAAAAAATTCTCTCATTAATTGGATAAAAAATATGGGAATTTTGAGGTGGTTCTGGAGGGAATTTTTGGGGAATTTTTGGGAATTTTGGGGATTTTTGGGAATTTTCGGGAATTCCGGGATTTTGGGGGATTTTTCTGGATCCCAAATTTCACAAAAATCCCCCAAAAAATTCCAGAAAATTTTTAAAAAAATCTCTCATAAATTGAATAAAATCAGGAGGGAATTCTTGGGAATTCTTGGGAATTTTGGGGAATTTTGGGGAATTTTGGGAATTTTTGGGAATTTTGGGGAATTCCAGGATTTTGGGGATTTTTTTGGATCCCAAATTTCCAAAAAAATTCCGGAAAATTTTAAAAAAAATCTCTCATAAATTGGATAAAAATGATGGGAATTTTTGGGAATTTTAGGGAATTTTAGGGAATTTTGGGGTGGTTCCAAAAGGAATTTTGGGAATTCTTGGAATTCCCAGAATTTGGGATTTTTTTGGATCCCAAAATTCCCAAAAATTCCAAAAAATCCCCCAAAAATTGGATAAAAATGATGGGAATTGGGGGAATTTTGGGGAATTTTGGGGTCGTTCTGGACGGAATTTTTGGGGGGAATTTGGGGAATTTGGGGAATTTTTGGGAATTTTGGGGAATTCCAGGATTTTGGGGGATTTTTCTGGATCCCAAATTTCCCAAAAATCCCCCCAAAAATTTGGGAAAACTTCAAAAAATTCTCTCATAAATTGGATAAAAAATATGGGAATTTTGAGGTGGTTCTGGAGGGAATTCTTGGGAATTCTTGGGAATTTTTGGGAATTTTTGGGAATTCCGGGTTTTGGGGGATCCCAAATTTCCCAAAACTCCTCAAAAATTCGGGAAAAAATCAGAAAATTCTCCTTTAAATTGGATAAAAATGTTGGGAATGGGGGGAATTTTGGGGAATTTTGGGGTCGTTCCAGGGGGAATTTTTGGGAATTCTTGGAAATTCCTAAAATTTGGGATTTTTTTGGATCCCAAAATTCCCAAAAATTCCAAAAAATCCCTCAAAAATTGGATAAAAATGATGGGAATTGGGGGATTTTTGGGAATTTTGGGGTCGTTCCAAAGGGAATTTTTTGGGAATTTTTGGGGATTTTTGGAATTTTGGGAATTTTCGGGAATTCCGGGATTTTTGGGATTTTTCTGGATCCCAAAATTCCCAAAAATTCCAAAAAATCCCCCAAAAATTGGATAAAAATGATGGGAATTGGGGGATTTTGGGGAATTTTGAGGTGGTTCTGGACGGAATTTTTTGGGAATTTTTGGGAATTTTGGGGAATTTTGGGAATTTTTGGGAATTTTGGGGAATTCCGGGATTTTGGGGATTTTTTGGGATCGGGAATTTTGGGATTTGCAGGGTTCTGACGGAGCTGGTGTCGAAGATGAGGGACATGAGGATGGACAAGACGGAGCTGGGCTGCCTGAGAGCCATCATCCTCTTCAATCCCGGTGGGGAAACGGGGGAAAAAACGGGGAAAATGGGAAAAACGGGGAAAAAACAATGGGAAAAATGGGAAAAATGGGGGGGAAATTGAGGAAAATTGGGAAAAAATGGGGGAAAAATGGGGGGAAAGGGGGAAAAATGGGAAAAAAATGGGAAAAATGGGGAAAAATGGGGAAAAAATGGGGGGAAAAGAGGGGAAAATGGGGAAAAACAGTGGGAAAAATGGGGGGAAAATGGGGAAAAATGGGGGGAAAAATGGGAAAATGGGAAAAATGGGGGAAAATGGGAAAAATGGGGAAAATGGGGTGGAAATTGGGGAAAAAATGTGGAAAAATGGGAAAAAAACAGGAAAAATGGGGAAAAATGGGAAAAAATGGGGGAAAATGGGAGAAAATAGAAAAAATGGGGAAAAACGGGGGAAAAATGGGAAAAATGGGAAAAACGGGGAAAAAAGGGAAAAAAATGGGAAAAAATGGGGGAAAATGGGAAAAAAAAGGGAAAAAATGGGGGAAAAAAGAGGGGAAAATGGGGAAAAACAATGGGAAAAATGGGGAAAAATTGGGAAAAAATGGGAAAAAAACAGGAAAAATGGAGGGAAAATGGGAAAAAAATGGGAAAATGGGAAAAAATGGGGGTAAAAAATGGGAAAAATGGGGAAAAATGGGTAAATGGGGGGAAATGGGGAAAAATTGGGAAAATGGGGAAAAAATTGGGGAAAAAATGGGGGAAAACAATGGGAAAAAAACGGGAAAAATGGGGGAAAATGGGGGAAAATTGGAAAAATCGGGGGGAAATGGGAAAAAAATGGGGGAAAATGGGAAAAATGGGAAATTGGGGAAAAATGGGGGAAAATGGGAAAAAAATGGGGGAAAAATGGGAAAAATGGGGGGAAAATGGGAAAAATGGGGGGAAAACAATGGGAAAAATGGGGAAAAATGGGGGAGAAAATGGGGAAAATGGGGGGGAAAATGGAAAAAAATGGAAAAAATGGGGGAAAATGGGGGGAAATGGAAAAAGTTGGGAAAAATGGGGAAAAATGGAGGGAAAATGGGGAAAAAATGGGGGAAAATGGGGGAAAAAATGGGAAAAAATGGGGGGAAAAAGAGGGGAAAATGGGGAAAAACAATGGGAAAAATGGGGAAAACAATGGGAAAAAAATGGGGGGAAATGGGAAAAAAATCGGAGAAAAATGGGAAAAACGGGAAAAATGGGGAATAATGGGAAAATGGGGGGAAAATGGGAAAAAAATGGGGGGAAAATGGGAAAAAATGGGGGAAAAATGGGGGGAAAAAGAGGGGAAAATGGGGAAAAACAATGGGAAAAATGGGGAAAATGGGGAAAAATGGGAAAAAAATGGGGAAAATTAGGGGAAGAATGGGGGAAAATGGGGGAAAAATGGGAAAAAAATGGGAAAAAATGGGGGAAAATGGGAAAAAATGGGGGGAAAAAGAGGGGGAAATGGGGAAAAACAATGGGAAAAATGGGGAAAAATTGGGAAAATGGGGAAAAATGGGAAAAAAATGGGGGGGAAAATGGGAAATTGGGGAAAAATGGGGGAAAATGGGAAAATGGGAAAAAATGGGGGGAAAATGGGGAAAAATGGGGGGAAAAATGGGGAAAAATTGGGAAAATGGGAAAAAATGGGGAAAAATGGGGAAAAAAAAGGAAAAAAATGGGGGGAAAAGGGGGAAAATGGGGAAAAACAACGGGAAAAATGGGGAAAAATGGGGGGAAAAAGAGGGGAAAATGGGGAAAATGGGGGGGAAATTGGGGAAAAAATGGGGGGAAATGGGAAAAAATGGGGGAAAATGGGGAAAAACAATGGAAAAATGGGGAAAAAAATGGGGAAAAAATTGGGGAAAATGGGAAAGAATGGGGGAAAATTGGAAAAATGGGGGAAAATTTGGAAAAAAATGGGAAAAACTGGGGAAAAATTGGGGAAAATGGGAAAAAAATGCGAAAAATGGGAAAAAAATGAGAATAAATTGGGGGGAAAATGGGGGAAAACAATGGGAAAAAAACAGGGAAAAATGGGAAAAAATGGGGAAAATGGGGGAAAAATTGGGGAAAATGGGGGGAAAATGGGGAAAAGGGGGAAATTTTGGGCTGAATTCCTGGGATTTTGGGATTTTTCAGCTGCCAAGGGGCTCCAAAACCTCTCAAAAATTCCATTTTTGGGTGAATTTTTTTGGAATTTGGGTGGAATTTTCCCATTTTTGTGGGAATTTTCCGGGGTTTTTTGGGATCCTGGATATTCCTGGGATATTCCCGGATAATTTTGGGTCGAATTCCCGGGATTTTGGGGTTTTTCAGACGCCAAGGGGCTGTCGAACGCGGCCGAGGTGGAGCTGCTGCGGGAGAAGGTTTACGCCTCGCTCGAGTCCTACTGCAAACAGAAATACCCCGAGCAGCAGGGCAGGTCGGAATTCCCGGGAAATTCCCGGAAAAACGGCGGGAATTCCGGGAAAAACGGCGGGAATTCCGGGAAAAACGGCGGGAATTTCGGGGGAAAATAATGGGAATTCTGGGGGGAAATAATGGGAATTCTGGGGGGAAAAAATGGGAATTTTGGGGGGGAAATAATGGGAATTCTGGGGGAAAATAATGGGAATTTTGGGGGGAAAAATGGGAATTTTGGGGGGAAAAAATGGGAATTTTGGGGGGAAATAATGGGAATTCTGGGGGGAAATAATGGGAATTCTGGGGGAAAAGAATGGGAATTCTGGGGGGAAAAACAGCGGGAATTCTGGGGGGAAATAATGGGAATTCTGGGGGAAATAATGGGAATTCTGGGGGGAAATAATGGGAATTCTGGGGGAAATAATGGGAATTCTGGGGGGAAAAACAGCGGGAATTCTGGGGGGAAATAATGGGAATTCTGGGGGGAAATAATGGGAATTCTGGGGGGAAATAATGGGAATTCTGGGGGAAATAATGGGAATTCTGGGGGGAAAAACAGCGGGAATTCTGGGGGGAAATAATGGGAATTCTGGGGGAAAAGAATGGGAATTCTGGGGGGAAAAATGGGAATTTTGGGGGGAAATAATGGGAATTCTGGGGGGAAAAAAATGGGAATTCTGGGGGAAAAAATGGGAATTCTGGGGGGAAAAATGGGAATTTTGGGGGGAAATAACGGGAATTCTGGGGGGAAATAATGGGAATTCTGGGGAAAATAATGGGAATTCTGGGGGAAAAAAATGGGAGTTCTGGGGGAAAATAATGGGAATTTTGGGGGGAAATAATGGGAATTCTGGGGGGGAAAAAATGGGAATTCTGGGGGGAAAAAATGGGAATTCTGGGGGGAAATAATGGGAATTCTGGGGGGAAAAAAATGGGAATTCTGGGGGGAAAAAATGGGAATTTTGGGGGGAAAATAATGGGAATTCTGGGGGGAAATAATGGGAATTCTGGGGGAAAATAATGGGAATTCTGGGGGGAAAAAATGGGAATTTTGGGGGGGAAATAATGGGAATTCTGGGGGGAAATAATGGGAATTCTGGGAGGAAAAAAATGGGAATTCTGGGGGGAAATAATGGGAATTTCGGGGGGAAATAATGGGAATTCTGGGGGGAAAATAATGGGAATTCTGGGGGAAAAAAATGGGAATTCTGGGGGGAAAAAATGGGAATTCTGGGGGGAAATAATGGGAATTCTGGGGGGAAATAATGGGAATTCTGGGGGGAAAAATGGGAATTCTGGGGGGAAAAACAGCCGGAATTCCGGGAAAAACGGCGGGAATTTTGGGGGGAAAATAATGGGAATTCTGGGGGGAAATAATGGGAATTCTGGGGGGAAATAATGGGAATTTTGGGGGGAAAATAATGGGAATTCTGGGGGAAATAATGGGAATTTTGGGGGGAAAAAATGGGAATTTTGGGGGGAAATAATGGGAATTTTGGGGGGAAAAACAGCGGGAATTCTGGGGAAAATGGCGGGAATTTCGGGGGAAAATAATGGGAATTCTGGGGGAAAATAATGGGAATTCTGGGGGGAAAAAATGGGAATTCTGGGGGGAAAAACAGTGGGAATTCTGGGAAAAATGGCGGGAATTTTGGGGGGAAATAATGGGAATTCTGGGGGGAAATAATGGGAATTTTGGGGGGAAAAAATGGGAATTCTGGGGGGAAAAAAGAGCGGGAATTCTGGGAAAAATGGTGGGAATTCCTGGAAAAACAGTGGGAATTCTGGGAAAAATGGTGGGAATTCTGGGAAAAATGGTGGGAATTCTGGGGTGAAAAAAAAAGGGAATTCTGGAGGGAAAAAACAGCGGGAATTCCTGGAAAAATGGTGGGAATTTCGGGGGAAAAATGGTGGGAATTCCGGGAAAAATGACGGGATTTCTGGGAAAAATGATGGGAATTCTGGGGGAAAAAAAATGGGAATTCTTGGGGGAAAAAACAGCGGGAATTCCTGGAAAAATGGCAGGAATTCATGGAAAAACAGCAGGAATTCCAGGAAAAAACGGCGGGAATTCTGGGAAAAAACAATGGGAATTCTGGGAAAAAACCTGGGAATTATGGGGGGAAGAAACAGCAGAAATTCCTGGAAAAACGACGGGAATTCTGGGAAAAATGGCGGGAATTCCGGGAAAAACAGCGGGTATTTTGGGGGAAAATAATGGGAATTTTGGGGGGAAAAACCTGGGAATTCTGGGGGGAAATAATGGGAATTCTGGGGGGAAAAAATGGGAATTTTGGGGGAAAAAAATGGGAATTTTGGGGGAAAAAAATGGGAATTTTGGGGGAAAATAATGGGAATTCTGGGGGAAATAATGGGAATTCTGGGGGGAAATAATGGGAATTCTGGGGGAAAAAAATGGGAATTCTGGGGGGAAATAATGGGAATTCTGGGGGGAAAAAATGGGAATTCTGGGGGAAAAATAATGGGAATTCTGGGGGAAAAATAATGGGAATTCTGGGGGGAAAAAATGGGAATTCTGGGGGGAAAAAATGGGAATTCTGGGGGAAAATAATGGGAATTCTGGGGGGAAATAATGGGAATTCTGGGGGGGGAAATAATGGGAATTCTGGGGGGAAATTATGGGAATTCTGGGGGAAAATAATGGGAATTCTGGGGGAAAATAATGGGAATTTGGGGGGAAAAAAATGGGAATTTTGGGGGGAAATAATGGGAATTCTGGGGGGAAAAAATGGGAATTCTGGGAAAAATGGAGGGAATTCTGGGAAAAATGATGGGAATTCTGGGGTGAAAAAAAAAGGGAATTCTGGGGGGAAAAAACAGCAGGAATTCCTGGAAAAATGGCGGGAATTCTGGGAAAAATGGCGGGAATAAAAAGGGGAAAGAAATGGGGAAAAAATGGGGGAAAAAAAGGGAATAAAAAGGGGAAAAAAAAGGAAAAAATGACAAAAAAAGGCAAAAAATGGGAAAAAAGAGGGAAAAAAAGGGAAAAAAATGGGGAAAAAAGGAATAAAAAGGGCAGAAAATGAGAGAAAAAATGAGGAAAAAATGGGGAAAAATGGGAAAAAAATAGGAAAAAATGGGGAAAAAAATGGGGGAAAAGGCAAAAAATAGGAAAAAAATGGGAAAAAATGAGGGAAAAAATGAGGAAAAAAAATGGGAAAAAATGGGGAAAAAATGTGGAAAAAATTGGAAAAAAAAAGGGAAAAAGGCAAAAAAAAAGGGAAAAAATGGGGAAAAATGGGGAAAAAAATGGGGAAAAAATGAGGAAAAAATAGGAAAAATTGGGGAAAAAATTGGGAAAAATGTGGAAAAAAAGGGAAAAAAAGGGAAAAAATGGGGAAAAAGGCAAAAAAAAGAAAAAAATGGGAAAAATGAGGAAAAAAATGATGAAAAATATGGGGAAAAATGGGAAAAAGGGAAAAATGGGGAAAAAGTGGAGAAAAATGAGGAAAAAATGAGAAAAAATGAGGAAAAAATGGGAAAAAATGAGGAAAAAAATGGGGAAAAATTTGAAAAAAAGCGGGAAAAAACATGAAAAAAACAGGAAAAAAATGGGAAAAAATTAGGGAAAAAATTAGGAAAAAAAAGGGGAAAAATGGGGGGGAAAAGGGGAAAAAATTGGGAAAAAATTAGAAAAAAAAGGAAAAAGGCAAAAAAAAAGAGGAAAAAATGGGAAAAAATGAGGAAAACAATGTGGAAAAATTGGGGAAAAATTGGGGAAAAGGGGAAAAATGAGAAAAAAAATGGGAAAAAATGGGGGAAAAATGGGGGGAAAAATGGGGAAAAAAAGGAAAAAAATGGGGAAAAATGGGGAAAAAATGGGGAAAAAATGGGGAAAGAATAGGAAAAATGGGGAAAAAATGAGGAAATAATGGGAAAAAAATGAGGAAAAATGAGGAAAAAAATGAGGAAAAAAATGGGAAAAAATGGGGAAAAAGTGGGGAAAAATGGGAAAAAAATGATGAAAAAATGGGAAAAAATGAGGAAAAAATGAGGAAAAAATGGGAAAAAATGAGGAAAAAATGAGGAAAAAATGGGGGAAAATGAGGGAAAAAATGGGAAAAAAATGGGGAAAAAGAATGTGGAAAAAATGAGGAAAAAATGAGGAAAAAAATGGGAAAAAATGAGGAAAAAATGGGAAAAATTGGGGAAAAATTGGGAAAAAATGTGGGAAAAAAGGGAAAAAAATGGGAAAAAAATGGGGAAAAAGGCAAAAAAAAGAGAAAAAAATGGGAAAAATGAGGAAAAAAATGAGGAAAAAAATGGGGAAAAAATGGGGAAAAATGGGGAAAAGTGAGAAAAAAATGAGGAAAAAAATGGGAAAAAATGAGGAAAAAATGAGGAAAAAAGAAAAAAATGGGAAAAAATGGGGGAAAAATGGGGGGAAAAATGGGAAAAAATGAGAAAAAAAATGGGAAAAAATGGGGAAAAAGGGCAAAAAATGAGGAAAAAAAGGCAAAAAATGGGAAAAAAATGGGGAAAAAGGCAAAAAAAGAGAAAAAAAAGGGAAAAAATGAGGAAAAAATGAGGAAAAAAATAGGAAAAAATGAGGAAAAAATGAGAAAAATTGGGGAAAAAATGAGGAAAAAGGCAAAGAAAAAGGGAAAAAATGAGAAAAAAAATGGGAAAAAATGGGGGGAAAATGGGGGGAAAATTGGAAAAAAAACGTGGAAAAAATGGGAAAAATTGGGGAAAAAATGAGGAAAAAAATGGGAAAAATGAGAAAAAAATGGGAAAAAAATGGGAAAAAAATGGGAAAAAAGTGGAATAGTGGGAAAAAGGCTGGAAAAATCCGAATTCCCAAGAAATTCCATGTTTTTCCCGCAGGTTTGCCAAGCTGCTGCTGCGTTTGCCGGCGCTGCGCTCCATCGGCCTCAAGTGCCTGGAGCATCTTTTCTTCTTCAAACTCATCGGGGACACCCCCATCGACACCTTCCTCATGGAGATGCTCGAGGCTCCCCACCAGCTCTCCTGAATTCCCAAATTCCCAACCCTTTCCCGCTTTTTTTTTTAGGAATTTTTTTTCCCCCCTTCCCGGAAAAAAATCCCGATTTTTTTCGCTTTTTTTTTGGCATTTTTGGCTCCGTTTTTCCTTCCCTCGTTGCTCCCTATGGGTGCTCAAGGGGGGGAAATTTGGGAAAATCTCCTTAAAAATAACCTGGAAAGAATTCCCAACTTTTCCCCAATTTTTCCCAATTTTTCCCAATTTTTCCCAATTTTTTCCCATTTTTTTCCCAATTTTTTGTCATTTTTTGGCTTCGTTTTTCCTTCCCCTCGTTGCTCCCTATGGGTGCTCAAGGGGGGGAAATTTGGGAAAATCCCCTCAAAAATAACCTGGAAAAGAATTCCCAATTTTTCCCCAATTTTTCCCAATTTTTCCCAATTTTTCCCCATTTTTTCCCATTTTTTTCCCAATTTTTTGTCATTTTTGGCTCCGTTTTTCCTTCCCCTCGTTGCTCCCTATGGGTGCTCAAGGGGGGGAAATTTGGGAAAATCTCCTTAAAAATAACCTGGAAAAGAATTCCCAACTTTTCCCAACTTTTCCCCAGTTTTTCCCAATTTTTCCCAATTTTTGCCAATTTTTTCCCAATTTTTTCCCAATTTTTTGTCATTTTTGGCTTCGTTTTTCCTTCCCCTCGTTGCTCCCTATGGGTGCTCAAGGGGGTGAAATTTGGGAAAATCCCCTCAAAAATAACCTGGAAAGAATTCCCAACTTTTCCCCAATTTTTCCCCATTTTTCCCCAAATTTTCCCAATTTTTCCCCATTTTTTTCCCATTTTTTTGTCATTTTTTGTCTCCGTTTTTCCTTCCCCTCGTTGCTCCCTATGGGTGCTCGAGGGGGGGAAATTTGGGAAAATCTCCTTAAAAATAACCAGGAAAGAATTCCCAACTTTTCCCCAATTTTTCCCGAATTTTCCCATTTTTTCCCAATTTTTTCCAATTTTCCCCATTTTTTCCCCATTTTTTTGTCACTTTTGGCTCCGTTTCTCCTTCCCCTCGTTGCTCCCTATGGGTGCTCAAGGGGGGGAATTTGGGAAAATCTCCTTAAAAATAACCTGGAAAAGAATTCCCAACTTTTCCCCAATTTTCCCATTTTTTCCCAATTTTTCCCAATTTTTCCCAATTTTTCCCAATTTTCCCCAATTTTTTTCCCCATTTTTTTGTCACTTTTGGCTCCGTTTCTCCTTCCCCTCGTTGCTCCCTATGGGTGCTCAAGGGGGGGAAATTTGGGAAAATCTCCTTAAAAATAACCAGGAAAGAATTCCCAACTTTTCCCCAATTTTTCCCCAATTTTTCCCAATTTTTCCCAATTTTTCCCAATTTTTCCCAATTTTTTTCCCCATTTTTTTGGGCGTTTTTGGCTCCGTTTTTCCTTCCCCTCGTTGCTCCCTATGGGTGCTCAAGGGGGGGAAATTTGGGAAAATCTCCTTAAAAATAACCTGGAAAAGAATTCCCAACTTTTCCCCAATTTTTCCCCAATTTTTCCCAAATTTTCCCAATTTTTCCCAATTTTCCCCATTTTTTTCCCAATTTTTTTCCCCATTTTTTGTCATTTTTGGCTCCGTTTTTCCTTCCCCTCGTTGCTCCCTATGGGTGCTCAAGGGGGGGAAATTTGGGAAAATCTCCTTAAAAATAACCCGGAAAAGAATTCCCAACTTTTCCCCAATTTTTCCCCAATTTTTCCCAAATTTTCCCCAAATTTTCCCAATTTTTCCCATTTTTTTCCCAATTTTTTTCCCAATTTTTTGTCATTTTTGGCTCCGTTTTTCCTTCCCCTCGTTGCTCCCTATGGGTGCTCAAGGGGGGGAAATTTGGGAAAATCTCCTTAAAAATAACCAGGAAAAGAATTCCCAACTTTTCCCCAATTTTCCCCAATTTTTCCCATTTTTCCAATTTTTCCCCAATTTTTCCCCATTTTTTTCCCAATTTTTTGTCATTTTTGGCTCCGTTTTTCCTTCCCCTCGTTGCTCCCTA
This sequence comes from Poecile atricapillus, assembly GCF_030490865.1. NCBI lineage: Eukaryota > Metazoa > Chordata > Aves > Passeriformes > Paridae > Poecile > Poecile atricapillus. The sequence continues at coordinate 974,147 of NC_081274.1, read as the reverse complement.
TGGGTGCTCAAGGGGGGGAAATTTGGGAAAATCTCCTTAAAAATAACCTGGAAAAGAATTCCCAACTTTTCCCCAATTTTCCCCAACTTTTCCCCAATTTTTCCCAATTTTTCCCGATTTTTCCCAATTTTTTTCCCATTTTTTTGTCATTTTTTGGCTCCGTTTTTCCTTCCCCTCGTTGCTCCCTATGGGTGCTCAAGGGGGGGAAATTTGGGAAAATCTCCTTAAAAATAACCTGGAAAGAATTCCCAACTTTTCCCCAATTTTTCCCAATTTTCCCCAATTTTTCCCGATTTTTCCCAATTTTTCCCATTTTTTTCCCAATTTTTTTCCCAATTTTTTGTCATTTTTGGCTCCGTTTTTCCTTCCCCTCGTTGCTCCCTATGGGTGCTCAAGGGGGTGAAATTTGGGAAAATCTTCTTAAAAATAACCTGGAAAGAATTCCCAACTTTTCCCCAATTTTTCCCATTTTTTTTCCCAATTTTTCCCCAATTTTTCCCAATTTTTCCCCATTTTTTCCCCGTTTTTTTCCCCATTTTTCCTGATTTTTCTCCCCATTTTCCCCCCATTTTTCCTCCTTTTTTTCCCACTTTTTCCCAATTTTTTTCCCCATTTTTTCCCAATTTCCCCAATTTTTTCCCAATTTTTTACTCACTTTTCCAGATTTTTTTTCCCAATTTTCCTCCAATTTTTCCCATTTTTTTTTATCATTTTTTCCCATTTTTTGCTCAATTTTCCCCCAATGTTTTCCCAATTTTTTCCCATTTTTTTACAACTTTTTCTCAATTTTTTCCCAATTCCCCCCAATTTTTCTCTCATTTTTTCCTCAATTTTTTCCCATTTTCCCCCCATTTTTTCCCAATTTTTTCCCAATTTTTTCCCCATTTTTTCCCAGTTTTTCCCAATTTTTTTCCCAATTTCCCCCCATTTTTTCCTCCAATTTCCCCCCATTTTTCCCAATTCTTTCCTCATTTTTTTCCCATTTTTTCCCAATTTTCCCCCAAATTTTTCTACAATTTTTCCAGATTTTTTCCCATTTTGTCCCTGTTTTTCCCAATTTTTCTCCATTTTTCCCCAATTTTTTCCCCAATTTTTCCCAATTTTTTCAGATTTTTTTCCCATTTTTTGCCAGATTTTCCCAATTTTTTTTTTCCCAATTTTTCCCCCAATTTTCCCAATTTTTTTTCCAGATTTTCCCAATTTTTTTCCCAATTTTTCCCAATTTTTTCCCCAATTTTTCCCAATTTTTTCAGATTTTTTTTCCCATTTTTTGCCAGATTTTCCCATTTTTTTCCCAATTTTTCCCCCGTTTTTCCCCCATTTTTCCCCAAATTTTCCTCAATTTTTCCCAATTTTTTCAGATTTTTTTCCCAATTTTTTTTCCCAATTTTCCCCCCAATTTTTTCCCCCATTTTTCCCAATTTTTTCGAAAATTTTTTCCCTTTTTTTTGCCAGATTTTCCCAATTTTTTCCCCAATTTTCCCAATTTTTTCCCCAATTTTTTCCCAATTTTTTTCCCAATTTTCCCCTTTTTTTTCCCAATTTTTCTCCATTTTTCCCAATTTTTCCCTTTTTTTCCCCATTTTCCCTCCCCTTTTTGCTCCCCGTGGCTGCTCCGGGGAGGAAATTTGGGAAAACCCCTCCCCCCTCCCCAATTTTTGGGGAAAACTTCCCAAATTTCCCCAAAATTTCCCAAAATTTCCCAAAATTTCCCAAATTTCCCAAAATTTTTCCCAAATTTTCCCTTTCGTGTCTTTGGGGCCAATTTTGGGCCCCTCCCCCCTCCCCTTTTGGGAGAAATTCCCTCAAAATTCCCAAAATTCCCTCAAAATTCCGAAATTTCCCCCAAAATTCCCAAATTTCCCCCAAAATTCCCAAATTTCCCCCAAAATTCCCAAATTTCTTCTCAAAATTCCCAAATTTCCCCCAAAATTTCCCCCAAAATCCCCAAATTTCCCCCAAAATTCCCAAATTTCCCCCAAAATTCCCAAATTTCCCCCAAAATTCCCAAATTTCCCCCCAAGATTCCCAAATTTCCCCCAAAATTCCCAAATTTATTCTCAAAATTCCCCAATTTCCCCCCAAATTCCCAAATTTCCCTGAAAATTCACCAATTTTCTCCCAAAATCCCCAAATTTCCCCCCAAAATTCCCAAATTTCCCCCAAAATTCCCAAATTTTCCCCCCAAATTCCCAAATTCCCCCCAAAATTACCAAATTTCTTCTCAAAGTTCCCAAATTTCCCCCTAAATTCCCAAATTTCCCCCAAAATTCCGAAATTTCCCCCAAAATCCCCAAATTTCCCCCAAAACTCCCAAATTTCCCCCCTAAAATTCCCAAATTTCCCCCCAAAATCCCCAAATTTCCCCCCAAAATTCCCAAATTTCCCCCAGAATTCCCAAATTTCCGCCCCTCCCCCCCCTCCGAGCACTTTGACCCCTCCCAATCCCAAATTTTTTTTTGGAAGGGGGGGGGAGGGGAAATCCCAAAATTCCTCTGGAAAAATAAAGGGGGGGGGGGGTGGGGGAGGGGCCGGGTTTTTATTGGATTCTCCCCCTCCCCCATCCCCAAATTCCCGAAATTCCCGAAATTCCCGAAATTCCTGAAATTCCCTTTTTTTTTTTTTCCTAAAAAACCCCAAAACTTTGGATTTTCGGTGATTAAAATTTGCTGCTTCTCCGTCGCCGCTGATTCCTGGGAATTCTGGGGGGGAAATTGGGGAATTTTGGGGAAATTTGGGAATTCTGGGGGGAAATTTGGGAATTTTGGGGGAATTTTGGGGATTTTGGGGGGGATTTGGGAATTTTGGGGGGGATTTGGGAATTCTGGGGGAAATTTGGCAAATCTGGGGGAATTTCAGGAATTTTGGGGGGAAATTTGGGAATTTTGGGGGGATTTTGGGAATTCTGGGGGGAATTTGGGGAATTTGAGGGAATTTGGGGAATTCTGAGGGGGAAATTTGGGGATTTTGGGGCAAATTTGGGAATTTTGGGGGGATTTTGGGAATTTTGGGGGAAATTTGGGAATTTTGGGGGAAATTTGGGAATTCTGGGGGAAATTTGGGAATTTTGGGGGAATTTGGGGGGAATTTTGGGAATTTTGGGGGAAATTTGGGAATTCTGGGGGGAAAATTGGGAATTTTGGGGGAATTTGGGAATTTGGGGGGGATTTTTGGAATTTTAGGCGGAAAATTGGGAATTCTGGGGGGAATTTTGGGGGAAATTTGGGAATTCTGGGGGGAATTTGGGAATTTTGGGGGGAATTCAGGGAATTTTGGGGGGAAATTTGGGAATTTTGGGGAAATTTGGGAATTTTGGGGGAAATTTGGGAATTTTGGGGAAATTTGGGAATTTTGGGAGAATTTTGGGAATTTTGGGGGGGATTTGGGGAGAAATTTGGGAATTCTGGGTGAAATTTGGGAATTTTAGGGGGAAATTTGGGAATTTTGGGGGAATTTTGGGGGAATTTTGAGGAATTTGGGGGGAAATTGGGAATTCTGGGGGGAATTTTGGGGGAAATTTGGGAATTCTGGGGGGGAAATTTGGGAATTCAGGGGGGAAATTTGGGAATCTTGGGTGGGATTTCGGGGAATTTTGGGGGGGAAATTTGGGAATTTTGGGGGGATTTTGGGAATTTTGGGGGGATTTTGGGAATTCCACGGGGGAATTTGGGAATTCTGGGGGGAATTTGGGGGGAAAATTTGGGAATTTTGGGGGGGAAATTTGGGAATTTTGAGGGAATTTTGGGGAATTTGGGGGGAATTTGGGGAATTTTGGGGGGAAAATTTGGGAATTTTGGGGGGATTTTTGGAATTTTAGGGGGAAATTTGGGAATTTTGGGGGGATTTTGGGAATTTTGGGGGGGAATTTGGGGAATTTTGGGGGAAATTTGGGGAATTTTGGGGGGAATTTGGGAATTCTGGGGGAATTTTGGGGGAAATTTGGGAATTTTGGGGGGAAATTTGGGAATTTTGGGGGGATTTGGGGAATTTTGGGGGAATTTGGGGAAATTTGGGGGAATTTGGGGGGAATTTGGGGAATTTTGGGGGGAAAATTTGGGAATTTTGGGGGGATTTTCGGAATTTTAGGGGGAAATCTGGGAATTCTGGGGGGGAAATTTGGGGATTTGGGGGGGAATTTGGGAATTTTGAGAAGAAATTTGGGGATTTTGGGGGGAAATTTGGGAATTTTGGGGGGAAAATTGGGAATTTTGGGGGGAAAATTGGGAATTTTAGGGGGAAATTCGGGAATTTTGGGGGAAATTTGGGAATTTTGGGGGGAATTTGGGAATTCTGGGGGGAAATTTGGGAATTTTGGAGGAAAATTTGGGAATTCTGGGGGGGAAATTGGGAATTTTGGGAGAATTTTGGGAATTTGGGGGGGATTTGGGGAATTTTGGGGGGAAATTTTGGGAATTTTGAGGAAAATTTGGCAATTTTGGAGGGAATTTTGGGGGGAATTTGGGAATTCTGGGGGAAATTTGGGAATTTTAGGGGGAAAATTGGGAATTCTGGGGGGGAAATTTGGGGATTTTGGGGGCAAATTTGGGAATTTGGGGGGGATTTGGGGAATTTTGGGGGAAATTTGGGAATTCTGGGGGGAATTTGGGAATTTTGGGGAAATGTGGGAATTCTGGGGGGAATTTGGGAATTTTGGGGGGAAGTTTTGGGAATTTTGGGAATTTTGGGGGGAATTTGGGGAATTTTGGGGGATTTGGGCGGAATTTTGGGAATTTTTGGGGGAATTTTTGGGATTTGGTGGATTGGGGGCAGGAATTTTGGGAATCAAGAGGAAAAAAAATGGGATTTGGAGGGGAATTTTTGGGAATTCCGGAGGGAATTTTGAGGATTGAAGCAGAATTTTGGGAATTCGGGCAGGATTTGGGGAATTTGGGGCGGGAATTTCGGGATTTGGGGGGATTTTCCCAGGATTTTGGGAAGGAATTTGGGGGATTTGGGGTTGGAATTTTGGGATTTGGGGGGGATTTTGGGATTTGGGGGCATTGGGGGGGATTTTCCCGGGATTTGGGGTCAGAATTTTGGGGATTTGGGGGGAATTTTTGGGATTTGGGGGGGGAATTTTGGAATTTTGGGGTCAGAATTTTGGGATTTGGGGAGGAATTTTGGGATTGGGGGGATTTGGGGGGATTTTCCCAGGATTTTGGGGGGGGATTGGGGATTTTGGGGTCGGAATTTTGGGATTGGGGGGATTTGAGGGGATTTTCCCAGGATTTTGGGGAGAATTTGGGATTTTGGGGGAGAAGTTCTGTGATTTGGGGAGGAATTTGGGGATTTTGGGGGGATTTTTGGGATTTGGGGTCGGAATTCTGGGATTTGGGGGGGAATTTTGGGATTTGGGGGCGAAATTTGGGGATTTTGGGGGGATTTGGGGGGGAAATTCTGGGATTTGGGGTCGGAATTTTGGGATTGGGGATTTTCCCGGGATTTTGGGGGGAATTTGGGGGAATTTGGGGGGAAATTTTGGGATTTGGGGGGATTTGGGGGGATTTTCCGGGGATTTTGGGGGAAATTTTGGGATTTGGGGTCGGAATTTTCAGGATTTGGGTCAAAATTTCGGGATTTGGGGGAATTTTCCAGGGATTTGGGGGGGGGGGAATTTGGGGTCAGAATTTTCAGGATTCAGGGGAGGAATTTTAGGGATTTGGGGCCGGAATTTTGGGATTTGGGGGGGATTTTTGGGGAATTTTCGGATTTGGAGGGAATTTGGGGGATTTGGGGGAAAAATTTGGGATTTGGGGAGGGAATTTTGGGGATTTGGGTCGGAATTTTGGGATTTGGGGTCGGAATTTTGGGATTTGGGGGGATTTTCCCGGAATTTTGGGGGGAATTTTGAGATTTGGGGTCAGAATTTTCGGGATTCGGGGGGATTTGGGGGGAATTTTTGGGATTTGGGGTCGGAATTTTGGAATTTTGGGGGATTTTCGGGATTCGGGGGGATTTGGGGGGAATTTTTGGGATTTGGGGTCGGAATTTTGGAATTTTGGGGGGATTTTTGGGATTCGGGGGGATTTGGGGGGAATTTTTGGGATTTGGGGTCGGAATTTTGGAATTTTGGGGGGATTTTTGGGATTTTCAGGATTTGGGGGATTTTCCCTGGATTTTGGGGGGGAATTGGGGATTTTGGGGTTGGAATTTTGGGATTTGGGGTCGGAATTTTGGGATTTTGGGGTCGGAATTTTGGGTTTGGGGGGATTTGGGGGGATTTTCCCAGGATTTTGGGGGGAAATTTTGGGATTTGGGGGGGGAATTTTGGAATTCCGGGAGGATTTGGGGTCAGAATTTTGGGATTTGGGGGGATTTTCCCGGAATTTTGGGGGGAATTTTGGGATTTAGGGTCAGAATTTTCAGGATTCGGGGGGATTTGGGGGGAATTTTTTGGATTCGGGGTCAGAATTTGGGGATTTTGGGGGGATTTGGGGGAATTTCCCTGGATTTGGGGTCGGAATTTTGGGATTCGGGGTCGGAATTTGGGGATTTTGGGGGGGAGGATTTTCCCGGGATATTTTTAGGGAGAAATTCCGGAATCCCAAAATCCCCAAAATCCCGAATTTTTTTTTTTTTTTGGGATTTGGGGTTTTTTTTTTGGGAAGGGGGTGGGGGAGGGGAATTTTTTCCAGGAAAAGCCGCGGTCGGGATTTGGGGGCGGGGCCGTTCCCAAATTTGGGATTCCCAAAATTCCGGGAGCACAGAGGGAGCTCTGTGAGGGGAGGAAGGAGCGGCCGGGCCGGGAATTTGGGAATGAGCCAGGAAAAATCGGGAATCGGGGAGGGGGAGGGGAAAGGGGGGGGGGAGGGGAGGGAGGAATGGGGGAAAAAATGAGGGAAAAATGGGAAAAAAAAGGGGGAAAAATTGGGAAAATGGGGGGAAAAATTGGGAAAAATGGGGGAAAAATTGAGGAAAAAAAGGGGAAAAAATTGGGGAAAAATGAGGGAAAAATGGGGGAAAAATTGGGGGAAAATGAGAGAAAAAGGGGGAAAAATTGGGGAAAAATGGGAAAAAAAAGGGGGAAAAATTGGGAAAATGGGGGGGGAAAAACCGGGGAAAATTGGGGAAAAATGGGGGAAAAATTGTGGAAAAATGAGAGAAAAAGGGGGAAAAAATTGGGGAAAAATGGGGGAAAAGTGGGAAAAATGAGGGAAAAATGGGGAAAAAATTGGGGAAAAATGGGGGAAAAAAGGGGGAAAAATGGGGGGAAAATTGGGGAAAAATGAGGGAAAAATGGGGAAAAAATTGGGGAAAAATGGGGGAAAATTGGGGAAAAATGAGGGAAAAATGGGGAAAAAAAGGGGAAAAATGGGGGAAAAGTGGGAAAAATGGGGAGGAATAGGGGGAAAAAATGAGGGAAAAATGGGAAAAAAAAGGGGAAAAAATTGGGGAAAAATGAGGGAAAAAGGGGGAAAATTGGGGGAAAATGAGAGAAAAAGGGGGAAAAAATGAGGGAAAAATTGGGGAAAAATGAGGGAAAAATGGGGGAAAAAAGGGGGAAAAATGGGGGAAAAGTGGGAAAAATGGGGGGGAATAGGGGGAAAAATGAGGGGAAAATGGGGGGAAAAATGGGGGGAAAATGGGAAAAAAACTGAGGAAAAATTGGGAAAAAAAGGGGGGAAAATGGGGGGAAAATGGGGAAAAAACTCGGGAAAAATTAGGAAAATAATGGGGGAAAATTGGGAAAAAAAGGGGGGAAAATGGGAAAAAAAACCTCAGGAAAATTGGGAATAAAAGGGGGAAAAATGGGGAAAAAAACTCGGGAAAAAATGGGAATAAAAGGGGGAAAAATGGGAAAAAATGGGGGAAAAATGGGGAAAAAAACTCGGGAAAAAATGAGGAAAAATGGGAAAAAAAACTCGGGAAAACTGGGAAAAAAGGGGGAAAAATGGGAAAAATGGGGGGGGGATGGGGAGAAAATTCGGGAAAAAATGGGGAAAAATGGGGGGGAAATGGGAAAAAAAAACCTCGGGAAAAATTGGGGAAAAAATGGGGGGAAATGGGAAAAAAATGGGAGAAAAAATGGGAAAAAAATGGGGGGAAAATGGGAAAAAAACCTCAGGAAAATTGGGAAAAAAAGGGGGAAAAATGGAAAAAAAACTGGGGAAAAATTGGGAAAAACCAGGAAAAATGGGGAAAAAAAGAGGGAAAATGGGGGAAAAACATCGGGAAAATTTGGGAAAAAATGTGGAAAAATGGGGGGAAATTTTGGGAAAAAAAAGGGGGAAATGGGAAAAAAAAAGGTGGGAAAAATGGGGAAAAAATTGGAAAAAATTTGGGAAAAAATGGGGGGAAAATGGGAAAAAAATGAGGGAAAAAATTGGGATAAAATTGGGAAAAAAATGGGGGGAAAATGGGGGGGAAAAATTGGGAAAAACGGCTCCCAGTGCTCCCAGTTCCCTCCCAGTTCATCCCAGTTCCCTCCCAGTCCATCCCAGTTCCCTCCCAGTTCCCTCCCAGTTCATCCCAGTACCCTCCCAGTCCCCCCAGTTCCCTCCCAGTCCCCCCCAGTTCCCTCCCAGTTCATCCCAGTGCCCCCAGTTCTCTCCCAGTTCGTTCCAGTGCTCCCAATAGTGGCTCCCAGTCCCTCCCAGTCTGTCCCAGTTTTCCCAGTTCCCTCCCAGTCCATCCCAGTCCATCCCAGTCTCTCCCAGTCCCTCCCAGTAACGGCTCCGAGTTCATTCCAGTTCCCCCCAGTCCATCCCAGTCCCCCCCAGTCCATCCCAGTCCATCCCAGTCCATCCCAGTTCCCTCCCAGTCCATCCCAGTCCATCCCAGTCCCTCCCAGTCCCTCCCAGTTCCCTCCCAGTTCCCTCCCAGTTCCCCCCCAGTTCCCTCCCAGTCCCTCCCAGTTCCCTCCCAGTCCATCCCAGTGTCCCCAGTTCTCTCCCAGTTCCCTCCCAGTTCGTTCCAGTGCTCCCAGTAGTGGCGCCCAGTCCCTCCCAGTCTGTCCCAGCGCTCCCAGTTCCCCGTTCCAGTCTCCCCAGTCGCTCCCAGTGCTCCCAGTCCCCCCCAATCCCTCCCAGTCCATCCCAGTCCCTCCCAGTTCCCTCCCGGTTCCTCCCCAGTTCCCCCCCAGTCCATCCCAGTCCCTCCCAGTCCCTCCCAGTTCTCTCCCAGTGCTCCCAGTCCCCCCCAGTCCATCCCAGTTCCCTCCCAGTCCATCCCAGTGCCCCCAGTAACGGCTCCCAGTAACTCCCAGTCCCCCCCCAGTCCTCCCCAGTTCATTCCCAGTCCCTCCCAGTTCCCTCCCAGTCCCCCCCAGTCCATCCCAGTTCCCTCCCAGTTCTCCCAGTTGTGGGCGGGGCGTTCCCGGGGTGGGGGAGGGGTTGGGGTTTCTCTCCCTCACTCGGGCCCCGCTCGCGCCGGGGCCGCCACGTCCCGCGCCTGTCGCGACAGCGGCGCCTCTGTCGCGATATCCCGGGGCCCTCTCGGGGCTTCTATCGCCGCCTCTGTCGCGACATCCCGGGACCCTCCTGGGGCTCTCCTGGTGCTTCTATCGCGATATCCCGGGGCTCTCCCGGCGCCTCTGTCGCGACATCCCGGGGCTCTCTCGGGGCTCTCTCGGGGCTCTCCCGGTGCCTCTATCGCGATATCCCGGGGCTCTCCCGGGGCTCTCCCGGGGCTCTCCCGGTGCCTCTATCGCGACATCCCGGAGTTCTCCCGGTGTCTCTATCACCTCCTCTATCGCGACATCCCGGGGCTCTCCCGCCGCCTCTGTCGCGATATCGCGGCTCTGTCGCGACCCCGCCATGAGCCCCCCCCGGGCCCCGCTGCTGCTGCTGCTGCTGCTGGGAATCGCGACAGCGACAGAGCCAGGTGGGACTGGGATGGACTGGGGGGAACTGGGATGGAACTGGGAATAGACTGGGGGGGACTGGGATGGACTGGGATGGACTGGGGGGAGAACTGGGATGGACTGGGATGGACTGGGATGGACTGGGGGGAACTGGGAGCGACTGGGATGGACTGGGATGGACTGGAATGGAACTGGGAATAGACTGGGAGCGACTGGGAGCCGTTACTGGGAGCACTGGGAGAGACTGGGATGGACTTGGATGGACTGGGGGGAACTGGGGGGAACTGGGATGGACTGGGGGGGACTGGGAGAGACTGGGAACCGTTACTGGGAGCACTGGGAGAGACTGATGGATGGACTGGGATGGACTGGGATGGACTGGGATGGACTGGGAGCAACTGGGATGGACTGGGGGGAACTGGGAAGAACTGGGGAGACTGGAACGGGGAACTGGGAGAGACTGGGAGCCGTTACTGGGAGCAACTGGGATGGACTTGGGGGGGACTGGGATGGACTGGGATGGACTGGAGGGAACTGGGAGCTGTTACTGGGAGCACTGGGAGCAACTGGAATGGACTGGGGGGAACTGGGATGGACTGGGATGGACTGGGAGCCGTTACTGGGAGCACTGGGATGGACTGGGAGCACTGGGAGCGACTGGGGAGACTGGAACGGGGAACTGGGAGCACTGGGAATACTGGGAGCCGTTACTGGGAGCACTGGGAGCAACTGGGATGGACTGGGAGGGACTGGGAATGGACCGGGATGGAACTGGGATGGACTGGGAATAGACTGGGGGGAACTGGGAGCTGTTACTGGGAGCACTGGGATGGACTGGGAGCACTGGGAGCCGTTACTGGGAGCACTGGGAATGACAGGAATGGACTGGGATGAACTGGGATGAACTGGGATGAACTGGGATGAACTGGGAGTTACTGGGAGCCGTTAGTGGGATGAACTGGGATGAACTGGGAATTACTGGGAGCCGTTACTGGGATGGACTGGGATGAACTGGGATGGACTGGGATGGACTGGGATGAACTGGGACTTACTGGGAGCTGTTACTGGGATGAACTGGGAGGCAGAACGGGGGGGATACTGGGAATGGTACTGGTTTATACTGGTCCATACTGGTTTATACCAGTTTATAGCACTTTATACTGGTTTATACTGGTCTGTACTGGTTTATACTGGTCTGTACTGGTCTGTACTGTTTTGTACTGGTTTATACTGGTTTATACTGGTTTATACTGGTTTATACTGGTCTATACTGGTTTATACTGGGAGCGGGAGCTGCCTGGGGCCCGGCTGGACCCCCCTGCACGGCTGGAACTGGGACAGACTGGGACAAACTGGGACAAACTGGGATAAACTGGGACAGACTGGGACAAACTGGGATAAACTGGGACAAACTGGGATAAACTGGGACAAACTGGGACGAACTGGGATGAACTGGGATGAACTGGGATGAACTGGGAGGGAATTTTGTGGGAATTTTGAGGGAATTTTGGGAATTTTGGGGTCCGGGAGGATCCAGAGGGACCCGAGGGGGACCCGGGAATTCCCGGGAATTTTGGGGGGAAATTTGGGAATTTTGGGAATTTTGGGGGGGAAATTTGGGAATTTTGAGGGGAAAATTGGGAATTTTGAGGGGAAAATTGGGAATTTGGGGGGAAATTGGGAATTTTGGGGGGAAAATTGGGAGTTTTGGGGGGAAAATTGGGAATTTTGGGGGGAAATTGGGAATTTTGGGGGGAAATTCGGGAATTTTGGGGGAAATTCAGGAATTTTGGGGGGAAAATTGGGAATTTTGGGGGGAAAATCGGGAATTTTGGGGGGAAATTTGGGAATTTTGGGGGAAATTGGGGAATTCTGGGGGGAAAATCGGGAATTTTGGGGTGAAATTGGGGAATTTTGGGGAAAATTGGGAATTTTGGGGGGAAAATTGGGAATTTTGGGGGGAAAATTGGGAATTTTGGGGGGAAATTCGGGAATTTTGGGGAAAATCGGGAATTTTGGGGGAAATTCGGGAATTCTGGGGGGAAAATTGGGAATTTTGGGGAGAAATTGGGAATTCTGGGGGGAAAATCGGGAATTCTGGGGGAAATTGGGGAATTTTGGGGGGAAATTGGGAATTTTGGGGAATTTTGGGGGGAAATTGGGAATTTTGAGGGGAAAATTGGGAATTTTGGGGGATTTCTGGGGGGAAAATCGGGAATTTTGGGGTAAGAGAAAACCCGGGAATTTTTAAGGAGCGATCCAGGAATTTCAGGCTCTCCAAAATCCCGGGAATCCCCTGAAAATTCCCAAAAAAAAAAAAACCCGGGAATTCTTTTTTAGGGATTTTTTTAGGGAATAAATCAAATTTTAAGGCAAAAATTCCCAAAAAAAACCGGGAATTTTAAGGATTTTATCCCAAAAAAAAAATTCCAGGAGGTCCCGGAGATCCCGATGGACCCGGGGTGGGGGAGGGGAAGGAAATTTGGGAATTTTTAGAATTCCAGGAAAAAAAAAACCGGGAGAAGAAAAGGCTCCTCTGTGGCCGCCCCTCCCCCACCCCAACCGCGGAAATTTGGGAAAAATCCCGCGGGAAATGAAGGGGGGGGGGGAGGGGGGATTTGGGGTTTTTTGGGAATTTTTGGGGTTTTTTGGGAATTTTAAGGGGGGATTTTTTAGGGGAAGTTTTTGGGAATTTTTTGGGAGTTTTTTGGGAATTTTTGGGGATTTTGGGGGGATTTTGGGGGGGTTTTGGGGAATTTTTGGGAATTTTGGGGGGGATTTTTGGGAATTTTTGGGGGAATTTTTGGGAATTTTTTGGGAATTTTGGGGGATTTTGGGGGGATTTTTTGGGGGAGGATTTGGGGTTTTTTGGGAATTTTTGCGGTTTTTTGGGAATTTTGGGGGTGGATTTTTTAGGGAGTTTTTAGGGGGATTTTTTTGGGAATTTTTTGGGATTTTTTTGGGAATTTTTGGGATTTTTTTGGATTTTTTTTGGGATTTTGGGGGGATTTTGGGGGGGATTTTGGGGAATTTGGGGGAATTTTGGGGGGGATTTTTTTGGGAATTTTTTGGGAATTTTGGGGGATTTTTTGGGATTTTTAAGGGGGATTTTTGGGGGATTTTTGGGAATTTTTGGGGATTTTTTGGTAAATTTTTGGGGGGATTTTTTGGGATTTTTTGGGATTTTGGGGGGGATTTTTTGGGGATTTTTTTGGAATTTTTGGGGGATTTTTTGGGATTTTTGGGGGGATTTTTTAGGGAGTTTTTAGGGAATTTGGGGGGTTTGGGGTTTTTTGGGAATTTTGGGGGTTTTTTGGGAATTTTGGGGGGGGTTTTTTAGGGAGTTTTTAGGGGGAGTTTTTGGGAATTTTGGGGGGATTTTTTGGGAATTTTTTGGGATTTTTTTTGGGATTTTTTGGGGATTTTTGGGGGGATTTTTGGGGGATTTTTTGGGAATTTTTTGGGGAATTTTTGGGGGATTTTTTGGGAATTTTTGGGAAATTTTTGGGATTTTTTTGGGAATTTTTGGGGATTTTGGGGGGATTTTGGGGAATTTTTTGGGAATTTTTTGAGAATTTTGGAGGGGATTTTGGGGATTTTTTTGGATTTTTTGGGGGGATTTTGGGGGGGGACTTTTTGGGATTTTTTGGGGATTTTTGGGAATTTGGGGGAGGATTTTTTAGGGAGTTTTTAGGGGGAGTTTTTGGGATTTTTGGGGATTTTTGGGGGATTTTGGGGGGATTTTTTTGGAATTTTTGGGGATTTTGGGGGGATTTTTGGGGGGGATTTTGGGGAATTTTTGGGAATTTGGGGGGGATTTTTTTGGGAATTTTTTGGGAATTTTGGGGGATTTTTGGGGAATTTTTTGGGGAATTTTTGGGGGATTTTTTGGGAATTTTTGGGGGGTTTTTTGGGGATTTTTTTGGGAATTTTGGGGAATTTTTTGGGAATTTTTGGGAATTTTTGGGAATTTTGGGGGGGGATTTTTTAGGGAGTTTTTAGGGGGAGTTTTTGGGAATTTTTGGGGGAGTTTTGGGGATTTTTTTGGGAATTTTTGGGGATTTTGGGGGGATTTTGGGGGGGATTTTGGGGAATTTTTGGGAATTTTGGGGGGGATTTTTTTGGGATTTTTTTTGGGAATTTTGGGGGATTTTTTGGGAATTTTTGGGGGAATTTTGGGGGGATTTTTTGGGAATTTTTGGGAATTTTTTGGGATTTTTTTGGGAATTTTTGGGGATTTTGGGGGGATTTTGGGGAATTTTTGGGAATTTTTTGGGAATTTTGGAGGGGATTTTTGGGATTTTTTTGGGAATTTTTGGGGATTTTGGGGGGATTTTGGGGGGGATTTTTGGGAATTTTTGGGAATTTGGGGGGGATTTTTTGGGGATTTTTTGGGAATTTTTTGGGAATTTTTGGGGATTTTTTGGGGGGGGATTTGGGGTTTTTTGGGAATTTTAAGGGGGGGATTTTTTAGGGGGAGTTTTTGGGAATTTTGGGGGTTTTTTTGGGGATTTTTGGGATTTTTTTGGATTTTTTTGGGGGATTTTGGGGGGATTTTGGGGGGGATTTTGGGGAATTTTTGGGGATTTTGGGGGGGATTTTTGGGGGATTTTGGGGAATTTTTTGGGAATTTTGGAGGGGATTTTTTGGGGGGGAATTTTGGGGGGATTTTTTGGGATTTTTGGGGAATTTTGGGGGGAATTTTTTGGGAATTTTTGGGGGATTTTGGGGATTTTTGGGGGGAATTCCTGGGGGATTTTTCCTGGGATTTGGGGGGAGGGGGGAGAGGGGGGGGGAATCCCAGTGGATCCCAGTGGATCCCAGTGGATCCCAGTAACTCCCAGTAGCTCCCAGTAACTCCCAGTAACTCCCAGTCGATCCCAGTAAGGGTCCTGGGGGTCCCAGCAGCTCCCAGTAACTCCCAGTAGCCCCCCCCAGTAACTCCCAGTAACTCCCAGTAGCTCCCAGTAGCTCCCAGTAGCTCCCAGTAACTCCCAGTGGGTCCCAGTAGCTCCCAGTCGATCCCAGTAAGGGTCCTGGGGGTCCCAGCAGCTCCCAGTAGCTCCCAGTCGATCCCAGTTGATCCCAGTAACTCCCAGTTACTCCCAGTTGGTCTCAGTGGGTCCCAGTAGCTCCCAGTCGATCCCAGTAAGGGTCCTGGGGGTCCCAGTAGCTCCCAGTAGCTCCCAGTATAGACCAGTAACTCCAAGTAACTCCCAGTAACTCCCAGTAACCCCCAGTAACTCCCAGTAACTCCCAGTTGGTCCCAGTGGGGTCTTGAGGGTCCTGTCCTGGTGCTCCCAGTGGCTCCCAGTGAATCCCAGTAAGGGTCCTGGGGGTCCCAGTAACTCCCAGTAACTCCCAGTAACTCCCAGTGGATCCCAGTTGATCCCAGTAAGGGTCCTGGGGGTCCCAGCAGCTCCCAGTAACTCCCAGTAACCCCCCCCAGTAACTCCCAGTAACTCCCAGTGGGTCCCAGTAGCTCCCAGTCGATCCCAGTAGGGGTCCTGTGGGTCCCAGTAGCTCCCAGTAACTCCCAGTAACTCCCAGTGGGTCCCAGTAGCTCCCAGTCGATCCCAGTAAGGGTCCTGGGGGTCCCAGCAATTCCCAGTACCTCCCAGTAACTCCCAGTAACCCCCAGTAACTCCCAGTAGCTCCCAGTAACTCCCAGTAGCTCCCAGTAGCTCCCAGTAACTCCCAGTAACTCCCAGTTGGTCCCAGTGGGGTCTTGAGGGTCCTTTCCCAGTGCTCCCAGTAGATCCCAGTGAATCCCAGTGCTCCCAGTAAGGGTCCCAGTAACTCCCAGTGGATCCCAGTGGATCCCAGTAAGGGTCCTGGGGGTCCCAGCAGCTCCCAGTAACTCCCAGTAGCTCCCAGTTGATCCCAGTAAGGGTCCTGGGGGTCCCAGTAGCTCCCAGTAGCTCCCAGTAGCTCCCAGTTGATCCCAGTCGATCTCATTCCCTGTTTTCCCCTCCCCCAGCTCCAGGCCGGGATTTGCTGCGGCTGCTCCCGGCCGGGTTCCGGAAGGTTCCGGGGCCGTGTCCCGGCTCCGTCGCTTTCCGCCTCAGCCGGGGGGATCCCGGCGGGATCGGGATCGGGATCGGGATCGGGATCGGGAACGGAGCCCCCGCCCGGGAGCTGCTGCCCGGTGAGCGCCGGGATCCACCCGGATCCAGCGGGAATCCACCCCGGGATCCACCCCGGGATCCACCCGGATCCAGCGGGAATCACAACGGGATCCACCCCGGGATCCACCCCGGGATCCACCCCGGGATCCACCCGAATCCAGCGGGAGTCCACCCCGGGATCCACCCCGGGATCCACCCGGATCCATCAGGAGTCCACCCCGGGATCCACCCGGATCCAGCGGGAATCACAACGGGATCCGCCCCGGGATCCACCCGGATCCAGCGGGAATC
Source organism: Poecile atricapillus (assembly GCF_030490865.1). Lineage (NCBI taxonomy): Eukaryota > Metazoa > Chordata > Aves > Passeriformes > Paridae > Poecile > Poecile atricapillus. Next base: position 957,926 of record NC_081274.1, on the reverse strand, counting down.
ACAACGGGATCAACCCCGGGATCCACCCGGATCCATCGGGAGTCCACCCCGGGATCCACCCGGATCCAGCGGGAATCACAACGAGATCCACCCCGGATCCATCAGGAATTCGCCCCGGGATCAGCCCCGGATCCAGTGGGAATTCGCCCCGGGATCCGCCCCGGGATCTGCCTGGATCCATTGGGAATCCACCCCAGAATCCACCCCCAGATCCAGCAGGAATCACCCCGGGATTCACCCCAGGATCCATTGGGAATCCACATCAGGAATCCACCCCAGATCCATTGGGAATCCACCCCGGATCCATCGGGAATCCGCCCCGGGATCCACCCCGGATCCAGCAGGAATCCCAACAGGATCCATCGGGAATCCACCCCGGGATCCATTGGGAATCCACACCAGGATCCACCCCGGATCCCGCGGGATCCACCCCAGAATCCACCCCGGATCCAGTGGGAATTCGCCCCGGGATCTGCCCCGGGATCCACCCGGATCCATCGGGAATCACAACGGGATCTGACCCCAGGATCCACCCCAGGATCCATTGGGAATCCATAACGGGAATCCACCCCGGGATCCAGTGGGAATCCACCCCCGGATCCATCGGGAATCCGCTCCAGGATCCATCGGGAATCCACCCTGGGACCCACCCGGATCCATCAGGAATCCACCCCGGGATTTGCCCCGGGATCCAGTGGGAATCCACCCCGGGATCCATCGGGAATCCTGACCAGGTCAACCCCAATCCATCGGGAATCCCACCCAGATCCACCACGGGATCCCAAATCCATCGGGAATTCCAACAGGAGCCGCCCCGATCCATGGGAATCCTGATGGGATCAGCCCCAAATCCATGGGAATCCTGATGGGATCAGCCCCAAATCCATGGGAATCCTGATGGGATCAGCCCCAGGATCCCAAATCCATGGAAATCCTGATGGGATCAGCCCCAAATCCATGGGAATCCTGATGGGATCAGCCCCAAATCCATGGAAATCCTGACGGGATCCACCCCAATCCATGGAAATCCTGATGGGATCAGCCCCAAATCCATGGGAATCCCGACTGGATCGGCTCCTGGATCCCGAATCCATGGAAATCCTGATGGGATCAGTCCCAGGATCCCGAATCCCTGGAGCAGCCCCGGTCGGGATCCCGAATCCCAGATCCCAAATCCCAAATCCCAGATCCCAAATCCCAAATCCCGGATCCCAAATCCCAAAACCCAAATCCCGAATCCCAAATCCCGAATCCCGGATCCCAGATCCCGGATCCCGAATCCGAAATCCCGAATCCCGAATCCCAAATCCCAAATCCCGAATCCCAAATCCCAAATCCCAAATCCCGGATCCCAAATCCCGAATCCCGGATCCCAAATCCCAAATTCCCAAATCCCGAATCCCGAATCCCAAATCCCAAATCCCGAATCCTGAATCCCTAATCCCAAATCCCGAATCCCAAATCCCGGATCCCAAATCCCAAATCCCGAATCCCGGATCCCAAATCCCAAATCCTGAATCCCGGATCCCAAATCCCGAATCCCAAATCCCAAATCCCGAATCCTGAATCCTGAATCCCGAATCCTGAATCCCAAATCCCAAATCCCGAATCCCAAATCCCGAATCCTGAATCCCAGATCCCGAATCCCGAATCCCGGATCCTGAATCCCAAATCCCGAATCCCAAATCCCGAATCCCGAATCCCGGATCCCAAATCCCGAATTCCCAAATCCCGAATCCCAAATCCCAAATCCCGAATCCTGAATCCTGAATCCCGAATCCTGAATCCCGAATCCCGGATCCCGAATCCCAAATCCCGAATCCCGAATCCCGGATCCCGAATCCCGAATCCCAAATCCCGAATCCCGGATCCCGAATCCCGAATTCCCAAATCCCAAATTCCCAAACCCTAAATTCCCAAGTCCCAAATCCTGATCCCAAATCCTGAATCCCAATTCCCAAACCCTGATCCCAAATCCCAAATCCTGATTCCCAAATTCCCAAACCCCAAATTTCCAAATTCCAAATTCCCAAATCCCAAATTCCCAAACTCCAAATTCCCAAATCCCAAATCCAGATCCCAAATCCCGAATCCCGATTCCCAAATTCCCCAATCCCAAATTCCAATTCCTGATCCCAGACCCCAAATCCCAAATTCCCAAATCCCAATTCCCAGTTCCCAAATCCCAGTTCTGAGTTCCCAAAATTCCAAATTCCCAATTCCCAACATTCCCAATATTCCCAACATTTCCCCAGGCCCGTTCCCGCTGGAATTCTCTCTCTCAGCCCTGATCCAATTCCCAACATTCCCAACATTCCCAATATTCCCAATCCCAGAATTCCCGACATTCCCGCCAGGTCTGTTCCCTCTGGAATTCTCGCTCTCGGCCGTTCTCCGTTGGGATCCCCAATTCCCAAATCCCCAATTCCCAACATTCCCAGAATCCCAAATCCCCAATTCCCAAAATCCAAAATCCCCAATTCCCAAATCCCAAATTCCCAATATTCCCAATATTCCCGCCATTCCCAGTATTCCCAACATTCCCAATTTTCCCAATTTTCCCAATTTTCCAAATTTTCCCAATATTCCCAACATTCCCGATATTCCCAATCCCTTCCAGGTCCGTTCCCTCTGGAATTCTCTCTCTCGGCCGTTCTCCGTTGGGATCCCTCCTCTCATTCCCGTTCCCGTTCCCGTTCCCGTTCCCGGTTCCGGTTGCTGTCGCTCCTGGACGGATCCGGGACGAGGATCCTGGAGCTGGAGCTGGGATCGGATCCCGCCCTCCTGATCCGGGGTCGGAGATTCCCGATCCAGAGGGATCCCAGGCCGGGAACGCGGCTGGACGATGGACGGTGAGGGGGGAGGGGCCGGAATTCCCGGAATTCCCGGGGGGGGGAGGGGTGGGAATTCCTTGGGAATTCTGGGGGGGAGGGGCTGGAATTCATTGGGAATTCTGTGGGGGAGGGGCCGGAATTCCCAGAATTCCCGGGAGGGGGAGGGGTGGGAATTCATTGGGAATTCTGGGGGGGAGGGGTGGGAATTCCCAGGGGGGGAGGGGTGGGAATTCCCAGAATTCCCAGGGGAGGAGGGGTGGGAATTCCTGGAATTCCCAGGGGGGGAAGGGTGGGAATTCTGTGGGGGAGGGGCGGGAATTCCTTGGGAATTCTGTGGGGGAGGGGCTGGAATTCCCGGGAGGGGGAGGGGTGGGAATTCCTTGGGAATTCTGGGGGGGAGGGGCTGGAATTCCTGGAATTCCCGGGGGGGGAGGGGCGGGAATTCCCAGGGGGGAATCCCTTGGGAATTCTGTGGGGGAGGGGTGGGAATTCCTTGGGAATTCTGTGGGGGAGGGGTGGGAATTCCTGGGAGGGGGAGGGGTGGGAATTCTGTGGGGGAATCCCTTGGGAATTTTGTGGGGGAGGGGCGGGAATTCTGGGGGGGAATTCTTTGGGAATTCTGTGGGGGAATCCCTTGGGAATTCTGTGGGGGAGGGGCCAGAATTCCCAGAATTCCCGGGGGGGGAGGGGTGGGAATTCTGTGGGGGAATCCCTTGGGAATTCTGTGGGGGGAGGGGCCGGAATTCCTGGAATTCCCGGGAGGGGGAGGGGTGGGAATTCCTTGGGAATTCTGTGGGGGAGGGGCCAGAATTCCCGGAATTCCCGGGAGGGGGAGGGGTGGGAATTCTGTGGGGGAATCCCTTGGGAATTCTGGTGGGAATTCCCGGAATTCCCGGGAGGGGGAGGGGTGGGAATTCCTTGGGAATTCTGTGGGGGAGGGGTGGGAATTCCCAGAATTCCCGGGAGGGGGAGGGGTGGGAATTCATTGGGAATTCTGGGGGGGAGGGGCTGGAATTCCCAGGGGGGAGGGGCGGGAATTCTGTGGGGGAGGGGCTGGAATGGGGGAAATCCCTTGGGAATTCTGTGGGGGAGGGGCTGGAATTCCCGGAATTCCCGGGAGGGGGAGGGGCGGGAATTCTGGGGAGGAATCCCTTGGGAATTCTGGGGGGGAGGGGTGGGAATTCCTTGGGAATTCTGTGGGGGGAGGGGCGGGAATTCTGGGGGGGAATCCTTTGGGAATTCTGTGGGGGAGGGGTGGGAATTCCCGGAATTCCCAGGGGGGGGAGGGGCGGGAATTCTGGGGGGGAATCCTTTGGGAATTCTGTGGGGGGGGAGGGGCTGGGATGGGGAATCCCTGGGAAACCCAAGCCATGATCCCAAAAAATCCTTTGGAAACTCAATGGGATCGTCCTGAGGATCCCAAAAACCTTTCCCAACCCATCCCTGGGTCCCAAATCCCTTGGAAAAGTCAACTGGATCATCCCAATGATCCCAAATCCCATCCCTGGATCCCAAATCCCTTGGAAAACCCCTCCAAAGATCCCAAATCCCTCTCCAATCCCATCCCTGGATCCCGAATCCATTGGAAAACTCATCCATGGATCCCGAATCCCTTTCCCAACCCCTCCATGGATCCCAAATCCATTGGAAAACTCAACTGGATCATCCCAATGATCCCAAATCCCATCCATGGATCCCAAATCCCTTTCCAATCCCTCCAATGATCCCAAATCCCTCTCCAATCCCATCCCTGGATCCCGAATCCATTGGAAAACCCAACTGGATCATCCCAATGATCCCGAATCCCTTTTCCAACCCATCCCTGGATCCATGGATTCCTCTGAATCCATTGGAAAACTCATCCATGGATCCCAAATCCTTCGGAAAACCCAACTGGATCATCCCAACGATCCCAAATCCCATCCCTGGATCCCGAATCCCTTTCCAACCCCTCCCTGGATCCCAAATCCCTCTCCAATCCCATCCCTGGATCCCAAATCCTTTGGAAAACCCAACTGGATCATCCCAATGATCCCAAATCCATTGGAAAACTCATCCCTGGATCCCAAATCCATTGGAAAACCCAACTGAATCATCCCAACGATCCCAAATCCCATCCATGGATCCCAAATCCCTCGGAAAACCCAACTGGATCATTCCAATGATCCCAAATCCCTTGGAAAACCCATCCCTGGATCCCAAATCCCTCGGAAAACTCAACTGGATCATTCCAACAATCCCAAATCCCATCCATGGATCTCAAATCCCTCTCCCAACCCATCCCTGGATCCTGAATCCATTGGAAAACCCAACTGGATCATCCCAAAGATCCCAAATCCCATCCCTGGATCCCGAATCCCTTGGAAAAACCATCCCTGGATCCCAAATCCCTCGTCCAACCCCTCCAATGATCCCAAATACCTCGGAAAACCCAACCATGGATCCCAAATCCATTGGAAAACTCATCCATGGATCCCAAATCCCTTTCCCAACCCCTCCAATGATCCCAAATACCTCGGAAAACCCAACCATGGATCCCAAATCCTCCAGAAAACCCAACTGGATCATCCCAATGATCCCGAATCCCTTTCCCAACCCCATCCATGGATCCCAAATCCCTCGGAAATCTCATCCATGGATCCCGAATCCCTTGGAAAACCCAACTGGATCATCCCAATGATCCCAAATCCCATCCATGGATCCCAAATCCCTCTCCCATCCCATCCCTGGATCCCAAATCCCTTTTCCAACCCCTCCCTGGATCCCAAATCCCTTTCCAATCCCATCCCTGGATCCCGAATCCATTGGAAAACCCAACTGGATCATCCCAATGATCCCAAATCCCTTTCCCAACCCCATCCATGGATCCCAAATCCCTCGGAAATCTCAACCATGGATCCCAAATCCCTCGTCCAACCCCTCCAATGATCCCAAATCCCTCGGAAAACCCATCCATGGATCCCGAATCCCTTTCCCAACCCATCCCTGGATCCCAAATCCCTTGGAAAACTCAACTGGGTCATCCCAACGATCCCAAATCCCATCCCTGGATCCCAAATCCCTTGGAAAACTCAACTGGGTCATCCCAACGATCCCAAATCCCATCCCTGGATCCCAAATCCCTTTTCCAACTCATCCATGGATCCCAAATCCCTCGGAAAACTCATCCCTGGATCCCAAATCCCTTGGAAAACTCATCCAATGATCCCAAATCCATTGGAAATCTCATCCATGGATCCCAAATCCCTCGGAAAACTCATCCATGGATCCCAAATCCCTTTCCCGACCCATCCATGGATCCCAAATCCCTTGGAAAACCCAACTGGTTCATCCCAATGATCCCAAATCCATTGGAAAACTCATCCCTGGATCCCAAATCCCTCTCCCATCCCATCCATGGATCCCGAATCCATTGGAAAACCCGACTGGATCATCCCAATGATCCCAAATCCCATCCCAATGATCCCAAATCCCTTTCCCAGCCCCTCCAGTGATCCCAAATCCCTCGGAAATCTCAACCATGGATCCCAAATCCCTTTTCCAACCCCTCCATGGATCCCGAATCCCTCGGAAAACCCAACTGGATCATCCCAATGATCCCAAATCCCCCAGAAAACTCATCCATGGATCCCAAATCCATTGGAAAACTCATCCATGGATCCCAAATCCATTGGAAAACTCATCCATGGATCCCAAATCCCTTTTCCAACTCCTCCATGGATCCCAAATCCCTCGGAAAACCCAACTGGATCATCCCAATGATCCCAAATCCATTGGAAAACTCATCCATGGATCACAAATCCCTTTCCCAGCCCCTCCATGGATCCCGGATCCGTGTCCTGACCCCTCCCTGGATCCCGAATCCATTGGAAAACTCAACTGGATCATCCCAACAATCCCAAATCCCATCCCTGGATCCCAAATCCCTTTCCAAACCCCTCCAAAGATCCCAAATCCCTTTCCCAACCCCATCCCTGGATCCCGAATCCATTGGAAAACCCAACTGGATCATTCCAATGATCCCAAATCCCTTGGAAAACTCATCCAATGATCCCAAATCCCTTTCTCAACCCATCCATGGATCCCAAATCCATTGGAAAACCCAACTGGATCATCCCAACGATCCCAAATCCCATCCAATGATCCCAAATCCTTTGGAAAACTCATCCCTGGATCCCAAATCCCTTTTCCAACCCGTCCAATGATCCCAAATCCCTTTCCCAACCCCATCCATGGATCCCAAATCCCTCGGAAAACCCAACTGGATCATCCCAACGATCCCAAATCCCATCCCTGGATCCCAAATCCCTCAGAAAACTCATCCATGGATCCCAAATCCCTTTTCCAACTCATCCATGGATCCCAAATCCCTCGTCCAACCCCTCCAAAGATCCCGAATCCCTCGGAAATCTCATCCAATGATCCCAAATCCATTGGAAAACTCATCCATGGATACCAAATCCCTTTTCCAACCCCTCCAATGATCCCAAATCCATTGGAAAACCCAACTGGATCATCCCAAAGATCCCAAATCCCATCCATGGATCCCAAATCCCTCTCCCAACCCCTCCCTGGATCCCAAATCCCTTTCCAACCCCATCCATGGATCCCGAATCCATTGGAAAACCCAACTGGATCATCCCAAACAATCCCAAATCCCATCCCTGGATCCCGAATCCCTGGGAATTGCCCCCAATCCGGGTTTTCTCCCCTCCCGGATCAGGTGGCACCGGCTGTGGTGGGCGCTGTCCCTGGGAGGCTCCGGATCCGCTCCCGCTCCCGGTTCCGGTTCCGGTTCCGGTTCCGTCTCCTTTTCCTTGGATTGCGGCTCCGGATGGAACCGGCCCCTCCCCCACCCCCTCCGGATGCGCCCCCGGAGCCTCCTCCTGGCCCAGGGATTCCAGGTGATCCCGGGAAAAAATTCCCAAAAAATCGGGGGGGTGGGAATTTGGGAATTCTGGGTGGGAATTTGGGAATTTGGGAATTTGGGGTGGGAATTTTGGGAGGGAATGGGGGAATTTTGGGTGGGAATTTGGGAATTCTGGGTTCCTCCGGAGCCTCCTCCTGGCCCAGGGATTCCAGGTGATCCCGGGAAAAAATTCCCAAAAAATCGGGAATTTGGGAATTTGGGAATTCTGGGTGGGAATTTTGGATGGGAATTTGGGAATGTTGGGAGGGAAGTTTTGGTGGGAATTTTGGGTGGGAATTTCAGGGAATTTTGGGTGGGAATTTGGGAACTTGGGGTTGGAATTTGGGGTGGGAATTTCAGGGAATTTGGGATGGGAATGGGAGGATTTTGGGGGGGAATTTGGGAATTCTGGATGGGAATTTTGGGTGGGAATGGGGGAATTCCAGGAGGGAATTTGGGGTGGGAATTTGGGAATTCTGGATGGGAATGGGAGAATTTTGGGTGAGAATTTGGGAATTTTGGGTGGGAATTTGGGAATTCTGGGTTCCCCAGGGATTCCAGGTGATCCCGGGAAAAAAAATTCCCAAAAAATCGGGGGGGTGGGAATTTGGGAATTCTGGGTTCCCCCGGAGCCTCCTCCTGGCCCAGGGATTCCAGGTGATCCCGGGAAAAAATTCCCAAAAAATCGGGGGGGGGGTGGGAATTGAGGCTGGGAATTTTTGGGAATTTTGGGTGGGAATTTTGGGAATTTTGAGTGGGAATTTCAGGGAATTTTGGGTGGGAATTTTGGGTGGGAATTTGGGAATTTTGAGTGGGAATGGGGGAATTTGGGGTGGGAATTTCAGGGAATTTGGGGTGGGAATTCTGGCTGGGAATGGGGGAATTCTGGATGGGGATTTGGGAATTTTGGGTGGAATTTTGGGTGGGAATTTTGGGAATTTTGAGTGGGAATTTGGGAATTCTGGATGGGAATTTTGGGTGAGAATGGGGGAATTCCAGGAGGGAATTTGGGGTGGGAATTTGGGAATTTTGGGAGGGAATTTCAGGAAATTTTGGGTGGGATTTTGGGAATTTTGGATGGGAATTTTGGGTGGGAATTTCAGGGAATTTGGGATGGGAATGGGGGAATTTGGGGTGGGAATTTGGGAATTTAGGATGGGAATTCCAGATGGGAATTTTGGGTGGGAATTTGGGAATTCTGGGTTCCCCCGGAGCCTCCTCCTGGCCCAGGGATTCCAGGTGATCCCGAGAAAAAATTCCCAAAAAATCGGGAATTTGGGAATTTGGGAATTCTGGGTTGCCCTGGAGGCTCCTCCTGGCCCAGGGATTCCAGGTGATCCCGGGAAAAAAAATTCCCAAAAAAATTTGGGTGGGAATTTGGGAATTCTGGGTTCTCCCGGAGCCTCCTCCTGGCCCAGGGATTCCAGGTGATCCCGGGAAAAAAAAATCCCAAAAAATCGGGAATTTGGGAATTTGGGAATTCTGGGTTCCCCCGGAGCCTCCTCCTGGCCCAGGGATTCCAGGTGATCCCGGGAAAAATTCCCAAAAAAATTTGGGATGGGAATTTGGGAATTCTGGGTGGGAATTTTGGGAATTTTGGGTGGAATTTTGGGTGGGAATTTTGGGAATTTTGAGTGGGAATTTGGGAATTTTGGGTGGGAATGGGAGGATTCGGGGTGGGAATTTTTGGTGGGAATTTTGGGTGGGAATTTGGGAATTCTGGATGGGAATTTGGGGCGGGAATTTGGGAATTTTGGGAGGGAATTTTGAGTGGGAATGGGGGAATTTGGGGCGGGAATTTGGGAATTTTGAGTGGGAATGGGGGAATTTGGGGTGGGAATTTGGGAATTTTGGGGTGGAAATTTGGGAATTATGAGAGGGAATTTGGGAATTTTGGGAGGGAATTCTGGATGGGAATTTGGGAATTTGGGGTGGGAATTTGGGAATTTGGGATGGGAATTTTGGGTGGGAATTTGGGAATTCTGGGTTCCTCCGGAGCCTCCTCCTGGCCCAGGGATTCCAGGTGATCCCGGGAAAAAATTCCCAAAAAATTGGGGGGGTGGGAATTTGGGAATTCTGGGTTCCTCCAGGAAAAAAAATATTCCCAAAAAATCGGGGGGGTGGGAATTGAGGCTGGGAATTTTTGGGAATTTTTGGGAACTTTGGGTGGGAATTTTGGGAATTTTGAGTGGGAATTTGGGAATTTTGGGTGGGAATTTTGGGTGAGAATGGGGGAATTCCAGGAGGGAATTTGGGGTGGGAATTTGGGAATTTTGGGTGGGAATTTCAGGGAATTTTGGGTGGGAATTTCAGGGAATTTTGAGTGGGAATTTGGGATGGGAATTTTGGGTGGGAATTTGGGAATTCTGGGTTCCCCCGGAGGCTCCTCCTGGCCCAGGGATTCCAGGTGATCCCGGGAAAAAATTCCCAAAAAATTGGGAATTTGGGAATTCTGGATGGGAATTTCGGGAATTTTGGGTGGGAATTTTGGGAATTTTGAGTGGGAATTTGGGAATTCTGGATGGGAATTTTGGGTGGGAATGGGGGAATTCCAGGAGGGAATTTGGGATGGGAATTTGGGAATTCTGGGTGGGAATTTGGGAATTTTGGGGTGGAAATTTGGGAATTATGAGAGGGAATTTGGGAATTTTGGGAGGGAATTTTGGGTGGGAATTTCAGGGAATTTTGGGTGGGAATTTGGGAATTTGGGGTGGGAATTTCAGGGAATTTTGGGTGGGAATTTGGGAATTTTAGGTGGGAATTCCGGACAGGAATTTTTGGTGGGAATTTGGGAATTTTGGGTGGGAATGGGGGAATTTTGGGGCGGGAATTTCAGGGAATTTGGGAATTTTTTGGGGTGGGAATTTTGGGATGGGAATGTGGGGATTTGGGATGGGAATTTGGGAATTTTGGGTGGGAATTTGGGGTGGGAATGGGAGATTCCAGGTGGGAATTCTGGGGTGAGAATTTGGGAATTTTGAGTGGGAATGGGGGAATTTGGGGTGGGAATTTGGGAATTTGGGGTGGGAATTTTGGGGTGGGAATGTGGGAATTTGGGGTGGGAATTTTTGGAGTTTTGGGTGGGAATTCTGGATGGGAATTTTGGGAATTTTGAGTGGGAATTTGGGAATTCTGGACGGGAATTTTGGGTGGGAATTTTGGGTGGGAATGGGGGAATTGCAGGAGGGAATTTGGGGTGGGAATTTGGGAATTCTGGGTTCCTCCAGACCCTCCTCCTGGCCCAGGGATTCCAGGTGATCCCGGGAAAAAATTCCCAAAAAATCGGGGGGATGGGAATTGAAGCTGGGAATTTTTGGGAATTTTGGGTGGGAATTTTGGGAATTCTGGATGGGAATTTGGGAATTCAGGGTGGGAATTTGGGAATTTGGGATGGGAATTTGGGGTGGGAATTTCAGGGAATTTTGGATGGGAATTTTGGGGTGGGAATTTTGGGTGGGAATTTGGGAATTCTGGATGGGAATGGGAGAATTTTGGGTGAGAATTTGGGAATTTTGAGTGGGAATTTGGGAATTTTGGCTGGGAATGGGAGAATTTGAGGTGGGAATGGGGGGATTTGGGGTGGGAATTTCAGGTGGGAATTCTGGATGGGAATGTGGGAATTTTGGGCTGGAATTTTGGGAATTTTGAGTGGGAATTTGGGAATTCTGGATGGGAATTTCGGGAATTTTGGGTGGGAATTTGGGAATTCTGGCTGGGAATGGGGGAATTCTGGCTGGGAATTTGGGAATTTGGGGTGGGAATTTGGGAATTTGGGATGGGAATTTGGGAATTTTTGGGGTGGGAATGGGTGGAATTTTGGATGAGAATTCCAGATGGGAATTTTGGGTGGGAATTCCATCTGGGAATGGTGAAATTCCAGGTGGGAATTTGGGAATTTTGGGGATGGGAATTTTGGGTGGGAATTTGGGAATTCTGGGTGGGAATTTGGGAGTTTTGGGGATGGGAATTTTGGGTGGGAATTTGGGAATTTTGGGGTGGGAACGGTGAAATTCCGCTTGGGAATCATAAAATTCCAGCCCCAAATCCAGCCCAAAACCCCCCCAAAATTCCAGGGGGAAATCCAGGAGCTCCGGATCTTCCCGGAATTCCGACCCCACCCCAAATCCTGCGGGGGCTGCGGAGAATTTGGGGGAACCCCCCCGGAGAGGCTCCAGGTGAGACCCCAAAATTTGGGAATTTGGGGATTTGGGGACCCCAAAATTTGGGAATTGGGGGGGTTGGGACCCCAAAATTTGGGAATTTGGGGTTGGGGACCCCAAAATTTGGGAATTGGGGGTGAGGACCCCAAAATTGGGGAATTGGGGGGGTTGGGGACCCCAAAATTGGGAAAAAACACCAAAAATGGGGAAAAATCCCAAAATTTGAGGAAAAAACTCCAAAAATTTGGGATTTAAGGACCCCAAAATTTGGGAATTGGGGGAATTGGGAACCCCAAAATTGGGGAAAAAAACCCAAAAATGGGGAAAAACCCCAAAATTTGAGGAAAAAACTCCAAAAATTTGGGATGGGGACCCCAAAATTTGGGAATTGGGGATTTGGGGACCCCAAAATTTGGGAATTTGGGGATTGGGGACCCCAAAATTTGGGATTTGGGACCCCAAAATTGGAAAAAAACCCCAAAAATGGGGAAAAACCCCAAAATTTGAGGAAAAACTCAAAAAATTTGGGAATTGGGGACCCCAAAATTTGGGAATTTGGGACCCCAAAATTTGGGAATTGGGGAATTGGGGACCCCAAAATTTGGGAATTGCGGATTTGGGGACCCCAAAATTGGAAAAAAACCCCAAAAATAGGGAAAAAGCCCAAAATTTGAGGAAAAAACTCCAAAAATTTGGGATTTGGATCCCAAAATTTGGGAATTGGGGAATTGGGGACCCCAAAATTTGGGAATTTGGGACCCTAAAATTTGGGAATTTGGGAGTGGGGACCCCAAAATTTGGGAATTTGGGACCCCAAAATTTGGGAATTTGGGAATTGGGGACACCAAAATTTGGGATTTGGGACCCCAAAATTGGAAAAAAAAAACCAAAAATGGGGAAAAACCCCAAAATTTGAGGAAAAAACTCCAAAAATTTGGGATGGGGACCCCAAAATTTGGGAATTGGGGATTTGGGGACCCCAAAATTGGGGAAAAAACCTCAAAATTGGGGGTGGAGACCCCAAAATTTGAGGAGAAAAATCAAAATTTGGAGAAAAAATCCCAAAATTGGGAGTGGGGACCCCAAAATTTAGGGAAAAACCCCAAAATTTGAGAAAAAAAAATTCCAAAATTTGAGAAAAAATCCCAAATTTGGGCTTGGGGACCCCAAAATTGGGAAAAAAAACCCCAAAAATGGGGAAAAACCCCAAAATTTGAGGAAAAAACCCCCAAAATTTGGGATTGGGGACCCCAAAATTTGGGAATTTGGGACCCCAAAATTGGAAAAAAAACCCCAGAAATGGGGAAAAACCCCAAAATTTGAGGAAAAAACTCCAAAAATTTGGAATGGGGACCCCAAAATTTGGGAATTTGGGACCCCAAAATTTGGGAATTTGGGAATTGGGGACCCCAAAATTTGGGAATTGGGGACCCCAAAATTGGAAAAAAACCCCAAAAATGGGGAAAAACCCCAAAATTTGAGGAAAAAACTCCAAAAATTTGGGAATTGGGGACCCCAAAATTTGGGAATTGGGGAATTGGGGACCCCAAAATTTGGGAATTGGGGCCCCAAAATTGGAAAAAAAAACCAAAATGGGGAAAAACCCCAAAATTTGAGGAAAAAACTCCAAAAATTTGGGATTTGGGATCCCAAAATTTGGGAATTGGGGAATTGGGACCCCAAAATTTGGGAATTTGGGACCCCAAAATTGGAAAAAAACCCAAAAAATGGGGAAAAACCCCAAAATTTGAGGAAAAAACTCCAAAAATTTGGGAATTGGGGACCCCAAAATTTGGGAATTTGGGATTGGGGACCCCAAAATTTGGGAATTGGGGAATTGGGGACCCCAAAATTTGGGAATTTGGGACCCCAAAATTGGAAAAAAAACCCCAAAAATGGGGAAAAACCCCAAAAATGGGGAAAAACCCCAAAATTTGAGGAAAAAACTCCAAAATTTGGGATGGGGACCCCAAAATTTGGGAATTTGGGATTTGGGGACCCCAAAATTTGGGAATCTGGGACCCCAAAATTGGAAAAAAGCCCCAAAAATGGGGAAAAACCCCAAAATTTGAGGAAAAATCCCGAATTTGGGCTTGGGGACCCCAAAATTGGGGAAAAAAACCCAAAATTGGGGAAAAAAACCCAAAATTGGGGAAAAAAATCCCAAAATTGGAAAAAAAACCCCCAAAACTGGGCTGGGGACCCCAAAATTTGGGGAAAAAAACCCCAAAATTGGGGAAAAAAAACCCAAAATTGGGTAAAAAACCCCAAAATTTGAGGAAAAAAACCCCAAAATTTGAGGAAAAATCCCAAATTTGGGCTTGGGGACCCCAAAATTGGGGACAAAACCTCAAAATTGGGGGTGGAGACCCCAAAATTTGAGGAAAAAAATCAAAATTGGGGAAAAAACCCCAAATTTGAGGAAAAATCCCAAATTTGGGGGTGGGGACCCCAAAATTTGAGGAGAAAAAATCAAAATTGGGGAAAAAATCCCAAAAATGGGGAAAAACCCCAAAATTTGAGGAAAAAACTCCAAAAATTTGAGGAAGAAAACCCCAGAATTTGAGGAAAAATTCCAAATTTGGGCGTGGGGACCCCAAAATTTAGGGAAAAACCCCAAAATTTGGGGAAAAAAATTCCAAAATTTGAGGAAAAATCCCAAATTTGGGCTTGGGGACCCCAAAATTGGGGAAAAAAACCCCAAAAATGGGGAAAAACCCCAAAATTTGAGGGAAAAACTCCAAAAATTTGGGATGGGGACCCCAAAATTTGGGAATTTGGGATTTGGGGACCCCAAAATTTGGGAATTTGGGAATTTGGGACCCCAAAATTTGGGAATTTGGGATTTGGGGACCCCAAAATTTGGGATTTGGGACCCCAAAATTGGAAAAAAAAACCAAAAATGGGGAAAAACCCCAAAATTTGAGGAAAAAACTCCAAAAATTTGGAATGGGGACCCCAAAATTTGGGAGTTGGGGATTTGGGGACCCCAAAATTTGGGAATTTGGGATTGGGGACCCCAAAATTTGGGAATTGGGGATTTGGGACCCCAAAATTTGGGAATTTAGGACCCCAAAATTGGAAAAAAAACCCCAAAAATGGGGGAAAACTCCAAAATTTGAGGAAAAAACTCCAAAAATTTGGGATGGGGACCCCAAAATTTGGGAATTTGGGATTGGGGACCCCAAAATTTGGGAATTGGGACCCCAAAATTGGGAAAAAAAACCCCAAAAATGGGGAAAAACCCCAAAATTTGAGGGAAAAACTCCAAAAATTTGGGATGGGGATCCCAAAAGTTGGGAATTGGGGATTTGGGGACCCCAAAATTTGGGAATTTGGGGATTTGGGGACCCCAAAATTTGGGAATTGGGGGGGTTGGGGACCCCAAAATTTGGGAATTTGGGACCCCAAAATTTGGGAATTTGGGATTTGGGACCCCAAAATTGGAAAAAAACCTCAAAAATGGGGAAAAACCCCAAAATTTGAGGAAGAAAACCCCAAAATTGGAAAAAAACCCCCAAAACTGGGCTGGGGACCCCAAAATTTGGGGAAAAAAACCCCAAAATTGGGGAAAAACCCCAAAATTGGGAGTGGGGACCCCAAAATTTAGGGAAAAACCCAAAATTTGGGGAAAAATTCCAAATTTGGGCTTGAGGACCCCAAAAATTGGGGAAAAAAACCCCAAAATTGGGGAAAAAATCCCAAAATTGGAAAAAAAAACCCCAAAACTGGGCTGGGGACCCCAAAATTTGGGGAAAAAAACCCAAAATTGGGGAAAAAATCCCAAAATTGGGGGAAAAACCCCAAAATTTGGGGAAAACCCCCAAAATTTGAGGAAAAATCCCAAATTTGGGGGTGGAGACCCCAAAATTTGAGGAAAAAAATCAAAATTGGGGAAAAAAATCCCAAAATTTGGGGAAAAAACCCAAAAATTTGGGAAAAAAAATCAAAATTGGGGAAAAAATCCCAAAATTTGGGGAAAAAACCTCAAAATTTGGGAAAAAAACCTCAAAATTGGGGAAAAAATCCCAAAATTTGGGGAAAAAAACCCCAAAACTGGGCTGAGGACCCCAAAATTTGGGGAAAAAAATCAAAATTGGGGAAAAAAAACCAAAATTGGGGGTGGAGACCCCAAAATTTCAGGAAAAAAACTCAAAATTGGGGAAAAAAATCCCAAAATTTGGGGAAAAAACCCCAAAATTGGGGAAAAAACCTCAAAATTGGGGGTGGAGACCCAAAAATTTGAGGGAAAAAAATCAAAATTGGGGAAAAAAATCCCCAAATTTGGGGAAAAAACCTCAAAATTTGGGAAAAAAACCCCAAAATTTTGGGATTAAAATGAGGAGGGGTCCCGGAATTTTTTTGGTTTTTTTTTTTTTTTTTCCCAAATTTTTGGGATTTTTCCCAAATTTTTTGGGGTTTTCCCGAATTTTTTTTGTCCCCCCAGAGGATGCAGAACACGGCCCCGGCCCCCGGGACCCCCCAAAATTTGGGGTTCCCCAAAAACAGCTACCGGCAGGTAGAGGGGGAGGGGCGAGACCCCCCCAAAAAATCCGGGAATTTTGGGGGAAAAAATGGGAATTTTGGGGGAAAAATGGGAATTTTGGGGGAAAAAATGGGAATTTTGGGGGAAAAATGGGAATTTTGGGGGGAAAATGGGAATTTTGGGGGAAAAATGGGAATTTTGGGGGGAAAATGGGAATTTTGGGGGGAAAAATGGGAATTTGGGGGGAAAAATGGGAATTTTGGGGGAAAAAATGGGAATTTTGGGGGAAAAATGGGAATTTGGGGGGAAAATGGGAATTTTGGGGGAAAAAATGGGAATTTTGGGGGAAAAATGGGAATTTTGGGGGAAAAAATGGGAATTTTGGGGGAAAAAATGGGAATTTTGGGGGAAAAATGGGAATTTTGGGGGGAAAAATGGGAATTTTGGGGGGATTTTGGGGGGATTTTGGAGAAATTTGGGAGGGATTTTGGGGGATTTTGGGGAGATTTTTGGGGATTTTGGGGAGATTTGGGGGATTTTGGGAGGATTTTGTGGGATTTTTGGGATTTTGGGGAGATTTGGGGGATTTGGGGGATTTTGGGGGGATTTGGGGGAGATTTGTGGGGTTTTGGGGGATTTTGTGGGATTTTGGGGAATTTTGGGGGAAAAATGGGAATTTTGGGGGGATTTGAGGGGAAAAAGGGGATTTTGGGAGGGATTTTTGGGATTTTGATGAGATTTGGGGGATTTGGGGGGGATTTGGGAAGGATTTTGGGGAGATTTGGGGGATTTGTGGGATTTTGGGGGGATTTGGGGCATTCTGGGGGGATTTTGGGGAATTTTGGGGGAAAAATGGGAATTTTGGGGAGATTTGAGGGGGAAAAAGGGAATTTTGGGGAGATTTTGGGGGAAAATGGGAATTTTTGGGGGATTTGAGGGGGAAAAAGGGAATTTTGGGGGGATTTGGGGGAATTTGGGAGGATTTGGGGAGATTTTGGGGGGATTTTTGGGATTTTAGGGAGATTTTTGGGGAAAAATAGGAATTTGGGGGGATTTGAGGGGGAAAAAGGGGATTTTGGGGGAGATTTTTTTTATTTTGTTTTTTTGGGGGATTTTGGGGGAGATTTTTGAGATTCTGGGGGGATTTGGGGGAGATTTGGGGGATTTTGGGGGGATTTCAGGGTTCTTGGGGGGGATTTTGGGGGGAATTTTTGGGAATTTGGGGGGATTTTGGGAAGATTTTTGGGATTTGGGGGGATTTGGGGGAGATTTTGGGGTTTTGGGGGATTTTGTGGGATTTTGGGGGGATTTGGGGCATTTTGGGTGGATTTTGGGGAATTTTGGGGGATATTGGGTGGATTTGGGGAGATTTTGGGGGGATTTTTGGGTTTTTTTTTAGGGATTTTTTGGGGGGGTTTTTTTTGGGCAAGATTTTGGGGTTTTTGGGGTTTTTTTAAGGGAGTTTTTGGGGGGGAATTTTGGGGTTTTTTAGGGAATTTTTGGGGTTTTTTAAGGGAATTTTCTGGGGTTTTTTAGGAAATTTTTTGGGGTTTTTTAAGGGAATTTTGGGGTTTTTTAAGGGAATTTTTGGGCTGTTTCGGGAAGGGATTTTGGGGTTTTTTTGGGGGGGTCCCAGGGGTGAATTTTGGGGTCCCCCCACATCTGACGGCCCCAAATTTTGGGGGGTTTCCATGTCTGCCCCCCCCAGGCCCCCCGAGGCTCCAAGGGGGAGAAGGGGGAGCCGGCGGCGCTGGAACCGGTGAGTCCCCAAAATTTGGGGGGTCCCACCCCCCTAAAACCTTCCCTGGACCCCCAAATTCCTCCCTGGAGCCCCCAAATCCTGAAAAATCGACCCAAAATACCCCAAAAACCTGAAAATTCAACCCAGAATCCCCCAAAAACCAACCCAGGAGCCCCAAAATCCCCCAAAATCAACCCCAAATCCCCCAAAATCTGGAAAATTCAACCCAGAATCCCCCAAAAACCAACCCAGGAGCCCCAAAATCCTGAAAATTCAGCCCAAAATCCCCCAAAATCCCCCAAAAACCAATCCAGAAGCCCCAAAATCCCCCAAAATCCTGAAAATTTAACACAGAATCCCCCAAAAACCAACCCAGGAGCCCCAAAATCCCCCAAAATCAACCCAAAATCCCCCAAAATCCTGAAAATTCAACCCCAAATCCCTCAAAATCCCCCAAAAACCAATCCAGAAGCCCCAAAATCCTCCCAAAAATCAACCCAGAAGCCCCAAAATCCCCCAAAATCCCAAAAATTTAACCCAAAATCCCCCAAAATTCTGAAAATTCAACCCAGAATCCCCCCAAAACCAACCCAGGAGCCCCAAAATCCCCCAAAATTAACCCAGGAGCCCCAAAATCCCGAAAATTCAACCCCAAATCCCCCAAAATCCCCCAAAAACCAATCCAGAAGCCCCAAAATCCTCCCAAAAATCAACCCAGAAGCCCCAAAATCCCCCAAAATCCCAAGAACTCAACCCAAAATCCCCAAAAATCCCCCAAAAACCAATCCAGGAACCCCAAAATCCTGAAAATTCAACCCAGAATCCCCCAAAATCCCCCCTAAAATCCCCTTTTTTCCCCCAAAATCCCCCCAAATCCTGCCCTAAAATCCCTTTCTTTCCCTAAAATCCCCCCAAAATCCCCCAAAATCCCCCAAAAATCCCATTTTTTCCCTCAAATCCCCCCAAAATCCCCCCAAAATCCCCATTTTTCCCCAAAAATCCCCTTTTTTCCCTCAAATCCCCCCAAAATCCCCCCAAAATCCCCATTTTTCCCCAAAAATCCCCTTTTTTCCCCCAAATCCCCCCAAAATCCCCCCAAAATCCCCGTTTTCCCCCCAAATTTCCCCAAATCCCCCCCAAATCCCCCCCAAATTCCCCCCAAATCCCCCTAAAATCCTTTTTTTTTCCCCCCAAATCTCCCTAAATCCCCTTTTTTCTTCCCCAAATTCCCTTTCTTCCCCCAAAATCCCCCCAAATTCCCATTTTTTTCTCCCAAATCCCCCCAAATCCCCCCAGAATTCCCATTTTTCCCCCAAATTCCCCCCAAATCCCCCCAAAATTCCCTTTTTTCCCCATTTTTCCCCCCAAATTCCCCCAAATCCCCCCAAAATTCCCTTTTTTCCTAAAATCCCCCCAAAATTCCCATTTTCCCCCCAAATTCCCCTCAAAATCCCCCCCAAAATTCCCTTTTTTTTCCTAAAATCCCCCCAAAATTCCCTTTTTCCCCCAAAATCCCCCCAAAATTCCCATTTTTCCCCATTTTTCCCCCAAAATTCCCCCAGATCCCCCAAATTTCCCATTTTTCCCCCCAAAATCCCCCCAAAATTCCCATTTTTTCCCCCAAATTCCCAGGGAATGTTGGTGCAGGGCCCCCCCGGCCCCGAAGGACCCGCGGTAAGAGACCCCTCCCCCCCCTTTTCCCAAAATTTTTTTTTGGGAATTTTTAGGAATTTTTGGGAATTTTTGGGAATTTTTTTGGAATTTTTTGGGGAAAAATGCCCAAAAAAAATTCCCAAAAATTCCCACAGGGAATTTCGGGACCCCCCGGAGCTCAGGGACCGCCCGGAGCCCCCGGAGAGCCCGGGGAGAGGGTGAGGAAGGAAAATTTGGGAATTTGGGGGAATTTTGGGAATTCTTGGGGAATTTTTGGGGAATTTTTAAGGAATTTTGGGGAATTTTGGGGGAATTTTGGGGAATTTTGGGGGAATTTTTGGGGAATTTTGGGAGGATTTGGGGAATTTTGAGGGAATTCTTGGGGAATTTTGGAGGAATTTTGGAGGAATTTTGGGGAATTTTGGGAATTTTGGGAATTTTGGGGGAATTTTTGGGGAATTTTTGGGGGAATTCTTGGGGAATTTTGGGAGGATTTGGGGAATTTTTGGAGGAATTTTGGAGGAATTTTGGGAATTTTGGGGAATTTTTGGGGAATTTGGGGGGAATTTTGGGGAATTTTGGGGGAATTTTTGAGGAATTTTGGGAATTTTTGGGGAATTTTTGGGGAATTCTTTGGGGAATTTTTGGGAATTTTTGGGGAATTTTTGGGGAATTTGGGGGGAATTTTGGGGAATTTTGGGGAATTTTTGGGGAATTTTGGGGGATTTGGGGAATTACTGGGGGATTTGGGAATTCTTGGGGAATTTTGGGAATTTTTGAGGAATTTTTGGGGAATTTTGGGAGGATTTGAGGAATTTTTAGGGAATTCTTGGGGAATTTTGGAGGAATTTTGGGGAATTTGGGGGGGATTTGGGAATTTTTTGGGGAATTTTTTGGGAATTTTTTGGGAATTTTGGGAATTTTGGGGGAATTTTGGAGGAATTTTGGGAATTTTTGAGGAATTTTTGGGGGAATTTTGGGGAATTCTTGGGGAAGTTTTGGGATTTTGGGGGGAATTTTGTGGAATTTTGGGAATTCTTGGGGAATTTTGGGAGGATTTTAGGAATTTTTAGGGAATTCTTGGGGAATTTTGGAGGAATTTTGGGGAATTTTGGGGAATTTTGGGGTAATTTTGGGGAATTTTTGGGAATTTTTGGGGGAATTTTTGGGGAATTTTGGGGGAATTTTGGGGAATTTTGGAGGAATTTTTTGGGAATTTTTGGGGAAATTTTGGGGGAATTTTTGGGGAATTTTGGGAAATTTGGGTGGATTTTGGGGGGAATTTTGGGCATTTGGGGGGGATTTTGGGGATTTTTTTGGAATTTCGTGGGGGTTTTTCTGGATCCTGGGGGGATTTGGGGAATTTTGGGAATTTTGGGAATCTTTGGGAATTTTTTGGGATTATTTTGGGTCCCCCAAAAGGGCCCCCCCGGCCGCTCCGGCATCCCCGGATCCGATGGAAGCCCCGGAGCCCCCGGAACCGCCCTGATGCTCCCGGTGAGTCCAAAATGCCCCAAAATCCCCCAAAATCCACCCAAAATTCATCCCAAAATTCACCCAAAATGCCCCCAAATTCACCCAAAATTCATCCCAAAATTCACCCAAAATTCACCCAAAATCCACCCAAAATTCACCCAAAATTCACCCAAAATTCCTTCAAAAATCCTCCCAAAATCCTCCCAAATTTACCCAAAATTCACCCAAAATTCACCCAAAATTCCTTCAAAATCTTCCCAAATTCATCCTAAAATCCTCCCAAAATTCACCCAAATTTCATCCAAAATTCACCCAAAATCCACCCAAAATTCACCCAAAATTCACCCAAAACTCACCCAAAATTCACCCAAAATTCACCCAAAATCCTCCCAAAATGCACCCAAAATTCATCCCAAAATTCACCCAAAATTCACCCAAAATTCACCCAAAATTCACCCAAAATTCACCCAAAATCATCCCAAAATTCACCCAAAATTCATCAAAATTCACCAAAAATTCACCCGAAATTCACCCAAAATCTTCCAAATTCATCCTAAAATCCCCCCCAAATCCTCCCAAAATTCCCCCAAAATCCTCCCAAAATCCTCCCAAAATCCTCCCAAAATTCACCCAGAATTCTCCCAAAATCCACCCAAAATTCTCCCAAAATCTTCCCAAAATTCCCCAAAAATTCACCCAAAATTCACCCAAAATTCACCCAAAATTCCTTCAAAATCCTCCCAAAATCTTCCCAAATTAATCCTAAAATCCCCCCCAAATCCGCCCCAAAATTCCCTCAAAATCCCCCCAAAATCCTCCCAAAATTCCTTCAAAATCCCCCTAAAAATCACCAAAAATTCACCCCGAATTCACCCAAAATCCTCCCAAAATTCATCCAAAATCCACCCAAAATTCCTTCAAAATTCATCCAAAATTCACCAAAAATTCACCCAAAATTCACCCAAAATTCCCCCAAAATTCCCCCAAAATTCACCAAAAATCCACCCAAAATTCACCCCAAATTCACCCAAAATTC